>NW_024704827.1:0-64063 GCF_018977255.1 Callorhinchus milii
GCCAACTTATTTAGTCTCTCCTCCGAGTCCAGCCACTCCTTTCCCTCAATTATATTGGTTGCGCTCCTCTGTATCTTCTTAACTTCTCCAATATCCTTTTAATTCTGTGGCGACCAATAATGGTACACAGTATTCTAACTATTGCCTCATCGCTAGTTAACACAGTGGCATGATTACCGCACTATTCCGGCTTACCATTGATCCTTTGATACATGCCAACATCTGGCTCTTGCTTTATTCACTGCCCCAGTGCATTGTTGGGAGAGCTTCAATTTATTGTTAATCAGGACCCAGGTCCTTTTCGTGTTCCACAAATATGACTTTACTTCTGTTAAATTAATAGACCCTTCCAGGTTTCTTTTATCCCCAAGTTATGTACGTTATTTTTCTGCACATGTAGTTTTATCTGCCACCGATCAAATCATTTTCCAAAGTATGTTCAACTTCTCTGGCAATCTATCTTGTTCAGTTAGGCATTCTATCACCTTCATTGGATTGGTGTCATGTGGAAACTTAGCAATCGTGCGTGCGACTCCAAGTTCCAGATTATTTTAAAAATTATTAATCAAAACATTTCCCAAAAGAGACTTTTGTGGAACTCCAATGATAACCTTTTCCCAGTCTGATGGCAAATATTTTACAACTATCAACTGCGTTTTTTTAACCCACAAAGTGTACAGTCAATTGACTTCACAGTGTGTTTTGTGAAGCGCTTTGAGACATCTGAAAGATGTGTTATCGCACCATGTCGAATGCAAGGATTAATATTATTATTATTATTATTGGTGACATCATCCGCAGACATGGAGTTAACTTCCACATGTATGCGGATGACACCCAACTCTACCTTTCCTCCTCTACTCTCAACTCCACGACCACCGATGTCCTGACAGCTGCCTGTCCGACATCGAGTCCTGGACGAGAGACAACTTTCTTCAGCTGAACGTGCGAAAAACCGAGGCCCTCCTGATTGGCTCACGTCAGCGCCTCCGCACCTCAGGCGCTGACACCATCAGCATCCAAGGCTGCACTCTCCACCTCTCAAAGCCAGTCAGGAACCTCGGCGTTTTGTTCGACCCTGAGCTGTCCTTTCTCCCTCACATCCGCACCACAACTGGCACCGTCTTCCATCACCTCCGGAACATCACCAGACTACGGCATTACCTCACCCCTCACGCTGCTGAAACCCTGGTTCGCGCTTTTGTCACCTCAAGGCTGGACTATGGGAACTCTCTCCTCGCCGGCCTTCCCGCCACCTCCCTCCACAAGCTGCAGGTCATTCAGAACTCTGCAGCTCGTGTACTGTCCCGCACCAGGCTTCGCGACTACATCACTCCCACCCTCGCTCGCCTCCACTGGCTCCCCATCCCCTAGAGGATCCCCCTACCTACCTGCCCGTAGCCTCCGTTCCTCTGGCTCCGGTCTGCTCCACGTCCCCCGCCCCAACCGCCCTACCATCGGTGGTCGGGCCTTCAGCCTCTCAGCCCCCAGGCTCTGGAACTCCATCCCCCAGTGCCTTCGCCTTGCTTCCTCCCTTTCCTCCTTCAAGGCCGGTCTCAAAACCTTTCTCTTTGACCGAGCCTTCAGCTCCCCTCTCGACACTCTTCCCCCTCCTCGCTCCCTCCCTTCGCTCCCCTCACCCTGACCATTTCCCCCCTCCTCGCTCCCTCCCTTCCCTCCCCTTACCCTGACCATTTCCCCCCTGCTCGGGTCATGACCCAACTGTGTAGTGCCTTGGGACGTCCTCCTGACGTGAAAGGCGGTTTATAAATGGAATCTTGTTGTTGTTGTTGTTGTTATTATTTGCTCGCAGTACGCAGTCAGACGGCGCGTACGCATCCTCCTTGATGCTGAATACACGTACCTGAACCCGGCTCTGTCCCTGGTCACCATGACGATGATGGCGAAGTTTAATTCATCACAAGCCTGGATATGGAACACATATCAGTGTTACCTGAAGGTGAGAGTGTTTCACTGAGTCTCTAACCCTGACCTGGCAGTGTACACGGACGCACAGTGTAGAGGGAGCGTTACTGCGTCTCTAACCCTGACCTGGGAGTGTGGACGCACAGTGTAGAGTCAGCGTTACTGTGTCTCTAACCCTGACCTGGGAGTGTGGACGCACAGTGTAGAGGGAGCGTTACTGTGTCTCTAACCCTGACCTGGGAGTGTGGACGCACAGTGTAGAGGGAGCGTTACTGCGTCTCTAACCCTGACCTGGGAGTGTGGACAGACGCACAGTGTAGAGGGAGCGTTACTGCGTCTCTAACCCTGACCTGGGAGTGTGGACGGACGCACAGTGTAGAGGGAGCGTTGCTGCGACTCTCACCCTGACCTGGGATTGTGGACGCACAGTGTAGAGGGAACGTTGCTATGTCTCTAACCCTGACCTGGGAGTGCGGACGGACGCGCAGTGTAGAGGGAGCGTTACTGTGTCTCTAACCCTGACCTGGGAGTGTGGACGCACAGTGTAGAGGGAGCGTTACTGTGTCTCTAACCCTGACCCGGGAGTGCGGACGGACGCGCAGTGCAGATGGAGCGTTACTGTGTCTCTAACCCTGACCCGGGAGTGTGGACGCACAGTGTAGAGGGAGCGTTACTGCGTCTCTAACCCTGACCCGGGGAGTGCGGACGGATGCGCAGTGTAGAGGGAGCGTTACATTGCCTCTCTCTGCCCGCAGGCCGTCTCGGAGCTGATCGCGGCTGATATACACACAGCTGCGGAACGGAGAGTGTGTTTCGGACTGAAACTGGTCAGAGGGGCGTATATGGATAAGGAGAGGGCATCAGCCCTGACCCAGGGGAGGTCAGACCCCATCGCTGAGAGCTGGGAGGCCACTAACATCAGGTGCCATCCACACGCATCCCCTCCTCTCTCCACACACACACACCCACACACATGCACACATCCCCCTCTCCTCAAACGCACCCCACCTACATACACGCACAACCACCCCACGCAACGCAGCCCTCCCTCCACACACAGCCAACCAAACCCCCGTACACACACAGCTCCCCCTCACACATAGACAACCAATAAGGTACGCACACAGGCCCCAACGCACGCAACAGCCCCCCAACACACACACACACACAGTCACCCTTCACACTCAGGCTCCCACACAAACACGGATCCCCCCCCCCACACACACACACCACAGTCCCCCCCCCCACGCATATACACAGCGCCCCGTACAACCCCCACACACATACACAGCTCCACCACACACCCAAACACACAGCACCCCCACACACAGAGTCCCCTCCCCACACACACACAGCCTCCCTATACAAAGCCCCCAACACACACAGTACCCCTCCACAAACTACGCCCCACACAGACACACACCCCCCTCGCTCACAAACACCACAGCCCACACCACACCACACACGCACCCCCACCCTACACACCCACACAAATAGCCGGACCCCACACACACACACACACAGAGTCCCCACATACACAGCGCACCACAGAAGATACACAGCACCTCCACCCACACATCCACGCAACCCTCCATATAGAGCACCCCCAAAGCACACAGTCCCTTCAAATCCACATGGAGCCCACCCCACCCCACACACATAGCCCTCCCTCCATACACACATTCCCCACATCCAAACACAGACCCCCCCCTACAATAAAACCCCACCACACAAACAAGCAAAGCATCCCCACGCCCACAGACCTCTCACGATTCGTGCATCTGTACACAGCCACACACATAGACACACCATAACCCCGGACACACACGTCCACCCAGCCACAGCCCCGCCACGTACACACACAGCCCCTCCCACCACACGCACAGGCACCCCAAAGATCACAACCTTGCCACACACAGTGCCCCCCCCCCGACACTCGCATCCCCCACATACACACAGCCCACCCATATGGAGCACCTCCAAAACAAACAGCACCCTCATCACACACACACACAGGCCGACCGCCACATACACACCGAGCTCCCCCCATCCCCACGCCACCGCATACACGCATACAGCCCTCCCCCACACACGCACACCACTGCCCCCTCACACACAGGGCCACCCCATGCACACATTCTCCCCACACGCACAGCCCACACCCCCCACACGCACATCACCACCCCACGCACACATTCCCCCACGTATACACACAACGCGCCCCACGCGCAGCCCCCACCACATACACACCGACATCACTCCCCAACATATACACACACAGTCCGCACCAACACATATATACAGTCCCCACCCTCCCCCCAACACAGCCCCCCCACATACGAACAGTCACTCCCACAACCCCGCACGCCACATACACTCTCAAACACAGGCCCCCCCCCACCCCTCCCACGGACACGCAGACCCCAACATACACGCACGGTCCCCCCATAACCCCCATCACATACACACACAAAGCCTCCCCACCACACACACACCTCTACACACAGCCACACACAGCCACTCCACATACACAGCACCACCCCCACATATCCACACAAACATCACACCCCAACTTAAACACACGCCACCCCCTAAACACACACACAGCCCTCACAGACACACATGTAATACACAGACCCCCATAACTCCCCCACATACACACACACACAGCACTCCCCCAACATACACGCACAACACCCCTCAAATGCACACTTATACACAGCCACACACCCCCATCCACAGATACACAGAGCCCCACATACACAACCCCCATGACCCACACCACATACACTCAAAGCCTCCCCACAAACACACACACACAGCCCCCCCTCCACACAGCCACCCACACATCCCCCCCACACACACAGCCCCCCCTAACATACATATAGCCCCCATTCCGCATGCACACACAGCTGCCCCAAACATACACACGCGCTCACAGCCCCTTTCATATACGCACACAGCCCTCCCGCATACAGACACAAAGCCCCCACCACACATTCAGTTCCCCCACCACATACACACCCACACGCAAGCCCTCCCACACACCCATCCCCCCCATATATACACACAGCCCCCCCCCACAACACCGCTACATCCACACAGCCCTCCATACACAGCATAGCACCTATAAACCCCCACCACGTACACAAACACCCACACAAACGCACGACACAGCCCCAAACAAACACATGCACAGACCCTCTACATCCCCCCCCCACGCACACAGCTACCCCATACATACTCACAGACAGCGCCGCCCCAACAATATACACATACACAGCTCCCCCCACACAAACAGCCCATAAACCCCCACCAAATACACACCCACAAAGCTCCCCAACACGGACACATCCCGCACACCTACCCACCCACACCCCCACCCCCACATACACAAAGCCCTCCTTCAGAAACACAGATACACAGCCCCACCACCCCCACGCACACAGCACTCAACACACAAAGACATTGCCACCCCCCACCGCGTACACCAGCTGCACAAAGCGCCGTACACACAGTCTCCCCACCGCGAACCCACAAACCACAACTCGGAGGCGACCAATTCTTACGACTGCGTCTTTTTTCTCGAGGGGTTATTATCGGGGCGCGCGCGGGGTCGGGAAACGTGGGCCAAGGTTTTGGCCGACCCGGGCATCACACCCGGGCCTCTCGCCGGCGAGGCGAGCGCTCGGACCACCGGGCGACAGAACCCCACGCGCTCCGCGTGAAAAAGTCGGTCGCTCCATTCTCGACCGTGTGTGGGAACCGCCGCCGCCGCCCCACCCCCCCCCCCCCGCGCGATCGGCTGCTGCGTTTCCCCCGACCAAACGTACAGCCGATTCACTGGACGGTATATCCTGCGAAGCACTTTGAGACGTCTCGGAGATGTGAGGGGGTGGGTGGGGAGGGGGAAGAGTGAAAATGTTGACTATCCACCGAGATGTCGGCACAGGCAATATTCACCAAACGGCCTGGGGGAGAGGGGGGGAGAGGGCGGAGAGGGGGTATAACGTGATTATTTTTGTTCAGTTACCAGAGAGTTTTGGACCATTTGTTGGAATTAAGCGCGAAACACAGAGACAAGTATCGCGTCATCGTGGCCACTCACAATGAACACTCGGTTCAACACACTCTTGGCAGGTGGGGTCTACGCCCCAACACCCCCCCACCACCCCGATCTCCCACCCTCTCCTGCCCAAGTTTTCCCACATCTCCCCCCCTTTTCCTCCTCCCCCATATACTACCCCTCCACCCCCCAAACATCTCCCCCCTCTCCCTCCCAATCTCCCCGTCTGCTCCCGCATCTCCCCTCCACCCCCTCTCCACCACATCTCCCCCTCTTCCCCACATCTCCCCCTACATCTCGCACCGCATCTCCGCACACTACGATCACACTATCTCTCTCCCCCTCACTCTGGCGCTCTCACTGTCTCGGAAGACATTCCCTCTGGCGCTCTCTGATTTTTCGCGCACTCTCTCTCTCTCTCCACAGTCTCGCTGTATCACTCTCACACACTCTCTCACACACACACTCTCTCTCTCTCTCTCTCTCTCTCTCTCTCTCACTCTCTCTCTCTCTCTAACTCTCTCTCTCACTCTCTCACTCACAGTCTCGCTATATCACTCTCACACTCTCTCTCTCACTCTCTCTCTCTCTCTCTCTCTCTCTCACCCACTCTCTCTCTCTCTCTCTCTCTCTCTCTCTCTCTCTCTCTCTCTCTCTCTCTCTCTCACAGTCTCACTGTATCACTCTCACACACTCTCTCACACACTCTCTCTCTCCCTCTCTCTATCTCACAGTCTCGCTATATCACTCTCACAATCTCTCTCTCTCTTTCACTCTCTCTCTCACTCACACTCTCTCTCTCAGTATCTCAGTCTCTCTCACAGGCTATGTCAGTCTCACACTCTCTCACTCTATGTCACTCTCACACACTCTCTCTCTTACAGTCTCGCTATATCACTCTCACACACTCTCTCTCACTCTCACTCTCTCTCACAGTCTCGCTATGTCACTCTCACTCTCTCTCTCTCTCTCCCTCACTCTCTCTAACTCTCTCTCACTCTCTCTCACAGTCTCGCTATGTCACTCTCACACACTCTCTCTCTCCCTCACTCTCTCTAACTCTCTCTCTCTCTCTCTCTGACAGTCTCGCTATGTCACGCTCACACTCTCTCTCTCACTCTCACTCACACTCTCTCACTCACACTCTCTCAGTCTCGCTATATCACACTCACACACTCACTCTCTCTCTCACTCACTCTCTCACTATATCACTCTCCCACTCTCTCTCTCACTCACATTCTCTCTCTCACTCTCTCAGTCTCTCTCACAGGCTATGTCAGTCTCACACTCTCTCACTCTCTCTATATCACTCTCACACACTCTCTCTCACTCTCTCCCTCACAGTCTCGCTATGTCACTCTCACACTCTCTCTCTTTCTCTCACTATCTCTAACTCTCTCTCTCTCTCACAGTCTCGCTATGTCACTCTCACGCTCTCTCTCTCTCTCACTCTCTCTAACTCTCTCTTTCTCTCTCTCTCTCTCTCTCTCTCTCTCTCTCTCTCTCTCTCACAGTCTCGCTATAACATTCGCACAATCTCTCGCTCTCTTTCAATCTCTCACTCTCACTCAAACTCTCTCTCTCACACTCTCACTATGTCAATCTCACACTCTCTCCCTCTCTCACTCTCTCTCACAGTCTCACTATATCACTCTTACACTCTCTCTTTCTCTCTCACTCTCTCTCACAATCTCGCTGTATCACTCTCACCTATTTTCTCTCTCTCTCACTCTCTCTCACACACTCTCTCACACACTCTCACAGTCTCCTGATATCACTCTCACACGCTCTCTCTCTCCGTCTCACTCTCTCTCTCTCACAATCTCGCCATATCACTCTCAGACTCTCTGTCACTCATTCTTTCTCACTCACAATCACTCACTCACACTCTCTCAGTCTCGCTATATCACTCTCACACACTCACTCTCTCTCATTCACTCTCTCACTATATCACTCTACCACTCTCTCTCTCTCCCACTCTCTCTCTCTCTTTCATTCTCTCTCACTCACAGTCTCGCTATATCATTCTCACCCTCTCTTTCTCACAGTCTCGCTATATCACTCTCACAATCTCTCTCTCTCTTTCACTCTCTCTCTCACTCACACTCTCTCTCTCCCTCTCACTCTCTCTCTCACAATCTCGCTATATCACTCTCACACTCTCTCTCACTCACTCTTTCTCACTCACTCTTTCTCACTCACTTTCTCTCTCTCACTCTCTCTCACTCACACTCTCTTACTCACACTCTCTCAGTCTCGCGATATCACTCTCACACGCTCACTCTCTCACTCACTCTCTCTCTATATCACTCTCCCACTCTCTCTCTCCCACTCTCTCTCTCTCTCTCTCTCTTTTACTCTCTCTCACTCACAGTCTCGCTATATCACTCTCACACTCTCTCTCACTCACTCTTTCTCACTCACTCTTTCTCACTCACTCTCTCTCTCTCACTCCCTCTCACTCACACTCTCTCACTCACACTCTCTCAGTCTCGCGATATCACTCTCACACGCTCACTCTCTCACTCACTCTCTCGCTATATCACTCTCCCACTCTCTCTCTACCACTCTCTCTCTCTCTCTCTTATTCTCTCTCACTCACAGTCTCGCTATATCACTCTCACTCTCTCTCTCTCACAGTCTCGCTATATCGCTCTCACAATCTCTCTCTCTCTTTCACTCTTTCTCTCACTCACACTCTCTCTTTCACTCTCTCTCAGTCTCTCTCACAGTCTCGCTATGTCAATCTCACTCTCTGTCTCTCTCTCTCTCTCTCACAGTCTCAATATATTACTCTTACACTCTCTCTTTCTCTCTCACTCTCTCACAATCTCGCTGTATCACTCTCACCTATTCTCTCTCTCTCTCTCACTCTCTCACACACTCTCTCACACACTCTCACAGTCTCCTGATATCACTCTCACACACTCTCTATCTCCCTCTCACTCACTCTCTCACAATCTCGTTATATCACTCTCACACTCTCTCCCACTCACTCTTTCTCACTCAAACTCTCTCACTCACACTCTCTCAGTCTCGCTATATCACTCTCACACACCCACTCTCTCTCTCACTCACTCTCTCGATATATCACTCTCTCTCTCACTCTCTCTCTCTCCCACTCTCTCTCTCTTTCATTCTCTCTCACTCACAGTCTCGCTATATCACTCTCACTCTCTCTCTCACATTATCGCATATCACTCTCACAATCTCTCTCTCTCTTTCACTCTCTCTCACTCACACTCTCTTTCGCACTCTCTCTCTGTCTCTCTCGCAGTCTCGCTTTGTCAATCTCACACTCTCTCCCTATCTCACTCTCTCTCACAGTCTCACTATATCACTCTTACACTCTCTCTTTCTCTCTCACTCTCTCTCACAATCTCGCTGTATCACTCTCACCTATTTTCTCTCTCTCTCACTCTCTCACACACTCTCTCACACGCTCTCACAGTCTCCTGATATCACTCTCACACGCTCTCTCTCTCCCTCTCACTCTCTCTCTCTCACAATCTCGCCATATCACTCTCAGACTCTCTGTCACTCATTCTTTCTCACTCACAATCACTCACTCACACTCTCTCAGTCTCGCTATATCACTCTCACACACTCACTCTCTCTCACTCACTCTCTCACTATATCACTCTACCACTCTCTCTCTCCCACTCTCTCTCTCTCTTTCATTCTCTCTCACTCACAATCTCGCTATATCATTCTCACCCTCTCTTTCTCACAGTCTCGCTATATCACTCTCACACTCTCTCTCTCTCTCTCACTCTCTCTCTCACACACACTCTCTCTCTCCCTCTCACTCTCTCTCTCTCACAATCTCGCTATATCACTCTAACACTCTCTCTCACTCACTCTTTCTCACTCACTCTTTCTCACTCACTCTCTCTCTCTCACTCTCTCTCACTCACACTCTCTTACTCACACTCTCTCAGTCTCGCGATATCACTCTCACACGCTCACTCTCTCACTCACTCTCTCGCTATATCACTCTCCCACTCTCTCTCTCTCTCTCTCTCTCTCTCTTTTATTCTCTCTCACTCACAGTCTCGCTATAACACTCTCACTCTCTCTCTCTCATAGTCTCGCTATATCACTCTCACAATCTCTCTTTCTCTTTCACTCTTTCTCTCACTCACTCTCTCTTTCACTCTCGCTCAGTCTCTCTCACAGTCTCGCTATGGCAATCTCTCTCTCTCTCTCTCTCTCTCTCTCTCTCACAGTCTCCCTCTCTCTCTCTCTCATCTCTCTCTCACAGTCTCGCTATATCACTCTCAATCTCTCCTCTCTTTCTCTTCTCTCTCCACTCTCTCTTCCTCTCTCTCTGTCTCTCTCACAGTCTCGCTATGTCAATCTCACACTCTCTCTCTCTCTTCACTCACTCTCTCTCACAGTCTCACTATATCACTCTTACACTCTCTCTTTCTCTCTCACTCTCTCTCACAATCTCGCTGTATCACTCTCACCTATTTTCTCTCTCTCTCACTCTCTCTCACACACTCTCTCACACACTCTCACAGTCTCCTGATATCACTCTCACCACTTCTCTCTCCCTCTCTCTCTCTCACATTCTCGCCATATCACTCTCAGACTCTCTCTCACTCATTCTTTCTCACGCACAATCACTCATTCACACTCTCTCAGTCTCGCTATATCACTCTCACACGCTCTCTCTCTCCCTCTCACTCTCTCTCTCTCACAATCTCGCTATATCACTCTCAGACTCTCTCTCACTCATTCTTTCTCACTCAGTCACTCACTCACTCACACTCTCTCAGTCTCGCTATATCACTCTCACACACTCACTCTCTCTCACTCACTCTCTCACTATATCACTCTACCACACACACTCTCTCTCTCCCACTCTCTCTCTCTCTTTCATTCTCTCTCACTCACAGTCTCGCTATATCATTCTCACCCTCTCTTTCTCACAGTCTCGCTATGTCACTCTCACACTCTCTCTCTCTCTTTCACTCTCTCTCTCACACACACTCTCTCTCTTGCTCTCACTCTCTCTCTCACAATCTCTCTCTCACACTCTCTCTCTCTCACTCTTTCTCTCTCACACTTTCTCTCTAACTCTCTCTCTCTTTCTCACTCTCTCTCACACTCTCTCGCACACTCTCTCTTCACACTCTGTCTCTCACTTTCTCTCTCACACACTCTCTCACTTTCTCTCTCACACTCTCTCTCTCCCAGTCTCTCTCTCTCTTTTACTCTCTCTCTCTACAGTCTCGCTATATCACTCTCACAATCTCTCTCTCTCTTTCCACTCTCTCTCACTACACTCTCTCTCACTCTCTCTCCAGTCTATCTTCCACTCTCTCTCTCTCCTCTCACACTCCTCACTCTCTCTCTCTCTCTCTCTCACTCTGTCTCTCTGACAGTCTCGCTATGTCACTCTCACACACTCTCTCTCTCTCTCTCTCTCTCACAGTCTCACTATATCACTCTCACACTCTCTCTTTCTCTCTCCCTCTCTCACAATCTCGCTGTATCATTCTCACCTATTCTCTCTCTCTCTCTCTCTCACACACTCTCTCACACACTCTCACAGTCTCCTGATATCACTCTCACACACTCTCTCTCCCTCTCACTCTCTCTCACAATCTCGCTATATCACTCTCACACTCTCTCCCACTAACTCTTTCTCACTCACACTCTCTCATTCACACTCTCTCAGTCTCGCTATATCACTCTCACACACTCACTCTCTCTCCCACTCACTCTCTCGCTATATCACTCTCTCTCACTCTCTCTCTCTCCCACTCTCTCTCTCTCTCTTTCATTCTCTCTCACTCACAGTCTCGCTATATCACTCTCACTCTCTCTCTCCCAGTATCGCTATATGACTCTCACAATCTCTCTCTCTCTTTCACTCTCTCTCACTCACACTCTCTTTCTCACTCTCTCTCTCTCTCTGTCTCTCTCACAGTCTCGCTATGTCCATCTCACACTCTCTCTCTCTCTCACTCTCTCTCACAGTCTCACTATATCACTCTTACACTCTCTCTTTCTCTCTCTCTCTCTCTCATAATCTCGCTGTATCACTCTCACCTATTCTCTCTCTCTCTCACACTCATCACTCTCCTCTCCATCTCTCTCACCGTCTCCTGATCATCACTCTCACACCTCTCTCTTCTCCCCTCTCTCTCTCTCACATCTCGCCATACACTCTCAGACTCTCTCTCACTCTTCTTTCTCACTCACAATCACTCATTCACACTCTCTCAGTCTCGCTATATCACTCTCACACGCTCTCTCTCTCCCTTCTCACTCTCTCTCTCACAATCTCGCTATATCACTCTCAGACTCTCTCTCACTCATTCTTTCTCACTCACACTCACTCACTCACACTCTCTCAGTCTCGCTATATCACTCTCACACACTCCCTCTCTCTCACCTCACTCTCTCACGATATCACTCTACCACACACACTCTCTCTCTCCTCCTCTCTCTCCTTCTCATTCTCTCTCATCACAGTCTCGCTATATCATTCTCACCCTCTCTTTCTCACACAGTCTCGCTATGTCACTCTACAATCTCTCTCTCTCTCTCACTCTCTCTCTCACTCACACTCTCTCTCTCCCCTCTCACTCTCTCTCTCACTATCTCGCTCACTCTCTCTCCCACTCTCTCTCACTCACTCTTTCTCACTCACTCTTTCTCCACTAACTCTCTCTCTCTCTCACTCTCTCTCACTCACACTCACTCACTCACACTCTCTCATTCTCGCGATATCACTCACACACTCACACTCTCACTCACCTCTCTCCTATTCTCTCTCCACTCCTCTCTCTCCACTCTCTCTCTCTCTCTATTTTATTCTCTCTCTCTCACAGTCTCGCTATATCACTCTCCAAATCTCTCTCTCTTTCACTCTCTCTCTCACTCACACTCTCTCTCACTCTCTCTCAGTCTCTCTCACAGTCTCGCTCTATAATCACTCTCACACACCTCACTCTCTCTCTTACTCTCTCTCTCTCACTCCTTCCTCTCTCCAGCTCGCATTTCACCTCCCTCACACACTCCTCTCTCTCTCCTCTCTCACTCTCTCTCTCACTCTCCTAATCACTCTCACACCTCTCACACTCTCACTCTTTCATTCTCTCTCACCACATCTCGCTCACTCCATCACTCTCTCACTCTCTCTCTCTCTCTCACTCTCTCTCTCACTCTCTCTCTCACTCTCTCTCTCATAGCTCCGTAATCTCTCTCACACTCTCTCTTTCTCTCTCACTCTCTCTCACATCTCGCTCTATCACTCTCACTATTCTCTCTCTCTCTCACTCTCTCTCACACACTCTCTCACACTCTCTCACACTCTCTATCTCTCACACTCTCTCTCTCACTCTCTCACTCTCTTCTCTTACTCTCACTTTCATCAGTCCTCACACTCTCTCTCTCTCTTCTCTCTCTCTCTCTCACTCTCTCTCTCTCACATCTCCACTGTCACTGTCCACACTTCTCTCTCTCTCTCTCTCACTCTCTCTCTCTCTCACAGTCTCACTATTTCACTGTCAGACACACTCTCTCACTCTCTCTCACAGTCTCACTATTCACTGTCAGACACACTCTCTCACTCTCTCTCACAGTCTCACTATTTCACTGTCACACACTCTCTCTCTCTCACAGTCTCACTATTTCACTGTCAGACACACTCTCTCACTCTCACTCTCTCTCTCGCAGTCTCACTATTTCACTGTCAGACACACCACTCTCACACACTCTTTCACTCCAGAATGCGGGAATTGAACATAGAGAAAGATGATGGAATTGTTTGTTTTGGACAGTTGATGGGCATGTGCGACCATGTGTCAGTCACCCTGGGTATGTCACTGTCTCTGTCACTGTGTGTCACCGTACGTGTCATTGTGTGTGACTGGTGTCCGTCTCTGTCACTGTGTTTGTCACATGTGTGGCACGCGTGTGGCACTGCCGGTGCGTGTCGGTGTCTTTGTCACTGTGTGTGGGGGTCACTGTATCTGTCCAAGTGTCTGCATCTGTGTCTGTCCTCTCTTCTCCGTTTCTGTAACGGTGACACAGGAGGGTGTGGGTGTAGTGACTGTTCACTGAGTCGCAGGGTGTGGTGACTGTTCGCTATGATGCAGCCCGTTGTAGAGACTATTCGAGGAGTAGTAACTGTTCGAAGTGCAGTATGTGTTCGAGGTGTTCACTCGCTGATGCAGTGACTGTTGTTGTGACAGAGACATGGTGTGTGGTAGTGACTGTTATTGTGACACAGGCGCGGGCGTAGTGTGGTGACTGGTATTGTGACACAGACGCGGGGCAGTGCAGTGACTGTTACCGGCGCCACAGATGATGCGGGTGTAGTAACTGTTATTCTGACGCAGGCATGGCCGGCTACATGGTGTACAAGTCGCTGCCCTACGGAGCGGTGGACACAGTGATCCCGTACTCGTGCGCAGAGCTCAGGAAATCCAGGCCGTTCTCCAGGGAGTGAGACCAGGAGCAGAAGCTACTGCGGAGAGAACTGCGTCGGAGATTCCGACTGCCGGGCGCTCGAACTACGCTTCCTGAACCGTCCATCAGCCGATCAGCCCCCGAGGATCACAGCGGGAACGGGCAGGAGGTCCGGCGGCATCCAATAGGAGAGGAAAATTAGTTACGATTTAGGTCGATCGCCTACAGTCTGAAGAAACATTATCTTGGCTCAGTCGGCTGTGCGGAGTCCTGCAGCTCAGTGGTTAGAGCACTCGCTTTGCGAGCGACTGACCCGAGTTTCAATTCCAGGCAGAGGGCGAAACTCGGGCAAGTTTCCTTACTCCGACAGAGCCTAATAATAATCCCTCCACAACCAAAACAATAATAAATTGGTCATTTTTCAATCTACGACTGTTTGTGGGACATTGCTGTGCGCAATTGGCTGCCGCGTTCGCCCACAAATATACAGTCAATTCGCTTTACAGTGTGTTCTGCGGAGCGCTTTGGGACGTCCTCCCGACGTGAGAAGCGCTATATCAAATGCGAGGATTATTATTATTATTTTCCTCGCTCCATGGATGGTGTTGACAGCTCCATGGACCTGTTGGCTTTTGAACGTTGGAATAAAACATTTTTAAAAATATGTGCTCGTGACAATCAGCGCAATTTTTTCTCTCTCTGTGAGTCTCTCTCATTCCCTCTCTCTGTCTCTCTGTCTCTCTTTTTCAGTCTCTCTCAGCTCGACTCTCTCTCTGTCTCTACTTTTTTCTCCCTCTCTATTTCTCCTCTCTCTGTATATCTCCCAACTCTCTGTCTCTCCCTATCTCTTGCTCTCTTTCTCTCTTTCTCTGTCTGTGGCTCTTTTCTCTACCTGTCTCTCTACCTCTTTCTTTCTTTCCTTCTTTCTTTCTTTCTTTCTTTCTTTCCGTCTTTCTTTCTCTTTCTCTCTCTCTCGGAGAGAGGAAAGTTTCTTTCATTTCCTTCTCTCTCTCTCTCTCTCCTGGTATCCTGTAGCTCAGTGCTGAGGCACTCACCTCAAAAACGAGACACCTGAGTTCGATTCCTAGACGGGGAGAAACGTCGGTCAAGTTTTCTTACTCCACAACCCGCGTCTGTTTACTTTGCAATAAATAGGAACCCGGTTGATAGTCGAATTGTCAGATCTGTCTGTCCGTGTGTCTGTCTGTCCGTGTGTCTGTCCGTCTGTCCGTGTGTCTGTCTGTCTGTCTGTCCGTCTGACCGTGTGTCTGTCTGTCTGTCTGTCCGTCTGTGTCCGTCCGTCTGTCCGTGTGTCTGTCTGTCCGTGTGTCTGTCCGTGTGTCTGACCGTGTGTCTGTCTGTCTGTCTGTCTGGCTCAGGACCTGTGTGTGTTTGCGTCTGTTTGCACGTCTGTTTGTATGTGTCTCTTTGCGTGCATATGTGTGTGTGTCTGTGTATGTATCTGTGCCTGTATGTCTGTCTGTGTGTGTGCCTGTATCTGTGTGTGTATGTGTGTGGCGTTTTGTGCGCGTCTGTGTATGTCACCACGGCTCAGTTGTGTGTGTCTATGCGTGTGTTTGTGTGTGTGTGTCTGCGCCCATGTTTGCATGTGTATGTGTACCTTTTTTGTGTGCGTGCGTGTGTGTCACCACGGTTCAGTGTGTGTACGTTTGTCTTGGTGCATATGTTTGTGTGTCTGTGTGTGTGTGAGTTTGTCTGTTTGTGTGCGTTTATCTGTTTGTCTGTGTGAGTGTACCTGTGTGTGTTTGTGTATCTATCTCACTCTATCTGTGTCCCTCTCACAGGGTAAAGTGTAGTGACTGTGTTTTGTCTATATTGAGGTTCTCACTGTCAATATCAGATTATATAGAGTTGTCACTGTGTCTGTGTGTATGACTGTGTGTGTGTGTGTGTGTCTGTGTGTATGACGCTGTGTGTGTGTGTCTGTGTCTGTGTGTATGACTGTGTGTGTATGACTGTGTGTGTGTGTCTGTGTGTAGGACTGTGTGTCCGTGTGTATGACTGTATGTGTGTGTGTCTGTGTGTATGACTGTGTGTGTGTGTCTGTGTCTGTGTATGACTGTGTGTGTGTATCTGTGTGTATGACTGTGTGTGTGTGTCTGTGTGTATGACTGTGTGTGTGTGTGTGTCTGTGTGTACGACTGTGTGTGTGTGTGTCTGTGTGTATGACTTTGTGTGTGTGTGTGTGTGTGTCTGTGTGTATGACTGTGTGTGTGTGTGTCTGTGTGTATGACTTTGTGTGTGTGTGTGTGTGTGTGTCTGTGTGTATGACTGTGCGTGTGTGTGTCTGTGTGTATGACTTTGTTTGTGTGTGTGTGTCTGTGTATGACTGTGTGTGTGTGTCTGTGTGTATGAATGTGTGTGTGTGAGTGTGTCTGTGTCTGTGTGTATGTCTGTGTGTGTGTGTATCTGTGTGTCAGCACGGCTGAGTCTCTGTCTGTGTATGTCTGTGTCTGTCTGTGTGTTTGTGTATGTCAGTCTTTTTGTGTGCATCTGTGTGTCTGCCTGTGTGGGTGTTTCTGTGTGTGTGTGTGTGTGTGTGTGTGTGCGCCCGCGTGTGTCTGTCTGTGTAATTCTTTGTGTGTGTGTGTGTGTCTGTATCTCTGTGTCTGTATGTGTATCTGTGTATATCAGCCCAGCTGAGTGCGTGTGTGTATGTCTGTGTGCGGGTGGGTGTGGGTGTTTCGGTGACTGCGTGTGTGTGTCTGTGTCTGACTGTGTGTCTGTGTATATGTGTGTGTCTGTCTCTCTGTGTGTGTGTGTGTACGTGTGTGTGTCAGCACACGGCTCAGTGTCTGTGTGTGTGTGTGCGCGTGTGTTTCTGTGCGAGCTCGGCTCTGTTTGTTTGCATTTATGAGTGTGCGTGTGTGTGTGTCACTCTCTCTGTTTCTCTCTCACAGGATAAACTATAAAGTGTAGTGACTGTGTTTTCTCTATACAGAGATTCTCACTGTTTATATCAGACTACATAGAGGTGTTACTCTGTCTGTGCCTGTGTGTGTCTGTGTGTGGGTGTGTATCTGTGTGTGCGTCTGTGTGTCTGTGTCTGTGAGTGCGTCTGTGTGTCTGCGCCTGTGTGTGTCTGTGTCAGTGTGTGTATCTGTGTGTGCATCTGTGTGTCTGCGTCTGTGTATGTGTCTGTGTGTCTGTGCCTGTGTGTGTCTGTGTGTGGGTGTGTATCTGTGTGTGCATCTGTGTGTCTGTGTATGCGTCTGTGCCTGGGTGTGTCTGTGTGTCTGTGCCTGTGAGTGCGTCTGTGTGTCTGTGCCTGTGTGTGTCTGTGTGTGTGTGTGTATCTGTGTGTGCGTCTGTGTGTCTGCGTCTGTGTATGTGTCTGTGTGTCTGTGCCTGTGTGTGTCTGTGTGTGGGTGTGTATCTGTGTGTGCATCTGTGTGTCTGTGTATGCGTCTGTGCCTGTGTGTGTCTGTATGTTTGTGTCTGTGATTGCGTCTGTGTGTCTGTGCCTGTGTGTGTCTGTGTGTGTATCTGTGTGTGTATCTGTGTGTCTGTGTGTGCGTCTGTGCCTGTGTGTGTCTGTGTGTCTGTGTCTGTGATTGCGTCTGTGTGTCTGTGTCTGTGTGTGGGTGTGTCTCTCTGTGTGTGTCTGTGTATGCGTCTGTGCCTGTGTGTGTCTGTGTGTCTGTGTCTGTGAGTGCGTCTGTGTGTCTGAGCCTGTGTGTGTCTGTGTGTGTGTCTGTGTGTGTATCTGTGTGTGTATCTGTGTGTCTGTGTGTGCGTCTGTGCCTGTGTGTGTCTGTGTGTGTGTGTATCTGTGTGTGCGTCTGTGTGTCTGTGTCTGTGTGTGGGTGTGTCTCTGTGTGTGTGTCTGTGTGTGTGGCTGTGTGTACGTGTGTGCCGTTTTGTGTGTGTCCATGGCTCAGTTGTGTTTGCCTGTGTGTGTGTGTGTGCGTGTGTGTTTGTGTGTCTGCGCCCGTGTGTGAGTGTCTTTTCGTGTACATGTGTATGTGTCACTACAGTTCAGTATGTGCGTTTGCCTTTGTGCACGTGTGTGTGTGTGTGTGTGTGTCACTCTCTCTGTTTCTCTCTCACAGGATAAACTATAAAGTGTAATGACTGTGTTTTCTCTATACAGAGATTCTCACTGTTTATATCAGACTATATAGAGGTGTCACTGGGTCTGTGCCTGTGTGTGACTGTGTGTGACTGCGTATTGTGTATTTGTGTCTGTCTGCGTCTGCGTATCTTTCTCTGTGTCTGTCTGTGTTTGTATCTTTGTGTGTCATCATTCATTATAATTAATAAAAATTTGTATTAATCCATAATAATCAATAATAATTGATAATATTCCATAATAATTCATAATAATAGTAACAATCATTAATATTATTTATTGTTATCCATAATAATTAGTCATCCATAATAATTCATAATAAGTAAAAAATATTTAAAAATAAATAATAATTAATAATCCATAACATAATAATATGACACATTAGTTAATAATAATTAATAATAATCTATAATAATCAATAATGCATAGTAATTAATAGTAATCCATAATAATTAATAATAATACACAATAATTAATAACAATCCATAATAATTTATGATATTTTATATTAATACACAATAATCCATAATATTCCATAAAAATTACAACAATACATAATAATTAATGATCCATAATAATTAATCATAATTAATAATAATCCATAATTATCCATAATAATGAATAATAATCCGTAATAATTAATAAGATTCCATGATAACTACTAATAATCCTTAATAATCCATAATAATTAACAACAATACATAATATTAATTATCCATCATAATCCATAATAATTAATAACAATCGATAATCTTCCACAATAATTATTAATAATTAATAATAATTAATCATAATCCACAATATTCGTTATTAATACATAATAATCCATAACAATAACAGTTTACAATACTCCATAATAATTAAAAATAATTCTTAATAATTAACAATATTGAAGGATTATAATAATAAATAATAATTAATAATTTGTAACAATTAATAATAATCCATAATAATTAATAATAATTAATAATAATCCATAAGTATCCATAATATTCGTTAATAATCCACACTAATTAACAATAATCCATAATAATTAGGGTTATTAACCTCAGACACGGTTGACCTTAGACGAATGTGAATCAATACCCGGATGACGTCAGATCAACTTTAACCCAGAGATAAATAATATTAATAATAAACATTAATAATTAATAATAATAATCACAAAACCATTAATAATAGTCCACAATAACTATTAATAATTCACAATAATTAATAATATCATGTAATAATTCAGAATATTTAATCATAAAAAAAATATTTCATAATTATTAATAAAAATTAATAAAAATCCACATCATTTAATAATAATTTATAATAATTGATAATCATCCACAATAATTATTAAAAATAACAACAATGCATAATAATTAATAATAAAACGTAATAATTAATAATATGATTAATAGTCCTTAATAATTAATAATAATTAAAAATATTCAATAACAATTGATGATAATCAATAAAAACCCACAATAATTCGTGATAATTATTAAAATGTACCAATCCATATAATTAATTATAATCCACAATAATTTATAATAACCTACAATAATAAATAATATTCCATAATAATTAATGGAATATTATTAATCACTAATAATTATAATGGAATATTTTTAATTATTATCTATTATTATTCATTATTATTAATTATTGTGGATTATTTTCAATTATTTACTGTTATTGAATATTTTCAATTATTATTCATTATTATGGAATATTATTAATTATTAAGCATTATGGAGTCCTGTAGCTCAGTGGTTAGAGCACTCGCTTTGCAAGTGAGAGACCTGAGTTCAATTACAGGCAGAGGGCGAAACCTTGGGCAAGTTTCCTTACTCCACACAGAGCCTAATAATAATCCCTTCAAAACAAAGCAATAATAAATTGGTCATTTTCAATCTACGACTGTTTGTGGGACATTGCTGTGCGCAATTGGCTGCCGCGTTCGCCCACAAATATACAGTCAATTCACTTTACAGTCTATTCTGTGAAGCGCTTTGGGACGTCCTCCCGACGTGAAAAGCGCTATATCAAATGCAAGGATTATTATTATTATTATTATTTTTAATTATTGTTTATTATTTTCAATTATTGTGGATTATTTTTAATTATTATAAATTATTACGTTATACTATTAATTATTACTAATTATTATTAATTATTATGGAATATAGTTATATATAGGATTATTTTAATTATTATAAATTATTATTTGTTATTAATTATTAAGCAATATGTTTAATTATTTATTAATTGTAATAGAATATTATTAATTATTGTGGTTTATAATGAATTATTATTAATTATTATGTATTCATATATATTATTATGGAACATTATTAATTATTATTATGGAATATTTTTAATTATTACTTAATATTGTAAATTATTGTGGAATACTTTTAATTATTATTAATTATTCCGTAATATTATTAATTGTTGTTAATTATTACGGAATATTTTTAATTATTGATTATTATTAATCATTATGGCATATTCTTCATTTTAATTAATTATTATTATATATTATTATTTAATAATAATTATTAATTATTGTGAATTATCATTCGTTGTTATTAATTATTATGCATTATTATCAGCGATTATTATGTAATAACATCAATTATTAGTAATTATTGGTGATTATCATTAATTATTATTAATTAATTATTAACTATTAATTATTATTACCAACAACAGCGCCTCCCGGTGCCTCAACACCGTCACTGCAGCCGCTACAGTGATGTGCTGCAACAACAGCGCCACACGGTGGCTCAACACCGTCACTGCAGCCGCTACAGTGATGTGCTGCAACAACAGCGCCGCCCGGTGGCTGAATATCGTCATCGCAGTCGCTACAGTGATGCACTGCAACAACAGCCACGCCAAGCGGGTCAATAAAGTCACTGCGGCCGCTACCGTGATGTGCTGCAACAACAGCGCCGCCCTGTGGCTCAATATTATTAAATATTATTAATAATAAAAATATTAATAATAAGTACTATTTAATAATATTGCATAATCATTAATAATTATTATTAAACATTAATAATATATTATATTTAATGATATTCCATAATGTTTAATGATTATTATTAATTAATCATTAATAATAAATAATAATTAAAAATATGCCACAATCATTAATAATAACTAATAATATTAAATAATAATACTAAAAGTAAGACATAATGTTTAATGACATGCCGTAATAATTAATAATTGTTGTTATTCATTTATAATGATAAATAATAAGTAAATATATGGCATAATAATTAGTAATAATTAATAGTTAATAATATTGAACAATAATCATAAAAATAATAATAAATATTATTTAATAATGTAATTAATAATTATGTAATATTATTAAATATTATTAGTTATTATTAATTATCGCTGACGATTTGTGATTATTAATTATTGCGGATTATTATTATGAATTATTGTGGAATATTATAAATTATTATTTATTATTATGATACGTTTAATTTTTTTGGTTATTATTAACTATTGGTGGTGATTATTAATTATTAATTATTAATGATTATGTTTATTTATTATTAATTATTGGTGATAATTATAATTTATAATGAATCATTATGACATATTTTTAATTAATATGTATTATTATTAATTATTAATTCTTATGGAATATTTTTAAAATATTATTTATTATTATTAATGATTAATAATCATTATTAAATCTATGTCATAGTATTTAATATTATTTAATGTGATTAACTATGAGTAATTATTGGTGATTATTGGTGAAATTCAGGGACGAATAGAATACCGAGGCTCCTGATGGCTTTGGGAGGTGGAGAGTGCAGCCTTGGATGCTGATGGTGTCAGCGCCTGAGGTGCGGAGGCGCTGACGTGAGCCAATCAGGAGGGCATCGGTTTTACGCACATTGAGCTGAAGAAAGTTGTCTCTCGTCCAGGACTCGATGTCGGACAGACTGTTGTCAGGACATCGGGGGTCGTGGAGTTGAGGGTAGAGGAGGAAAGGTAGAGTTGGGTGTCATCCGCATACATGTGGAAGTTAACTCCATGTCTGCGGATGATGTCACCACAGGGGGAGCATATAGAGGGTGAAGAGGAGGGGACCAAGGACAGAGCCCTGAGGGACACCGCACGAGACAGTGCGGGGGGTGGAGGAAAAGACTTTGGTGGAAACAAAATGAAGAGAGTGGGAGAGGTGCGACCTAAACCACTCAAGAACAGGACCTTGAAGGTTGAGTTGGAAGGACAAGCGGCGGAGGAGGATACCGTGGTCGACCGTATCGAAATGCTGCCGATAGGACGAGGAGGACGAGGAGGCAGAGGGAGCCCTGGTCACAGATGGTCAGGATGTCAGTGGTGACCTTGACCAGGGCAGTTTCTGTGCTATGGGCAGCACGGAAACCCGACTTAAGGGGTTCGAATAATGAATGGGTGGAGAGGAAAGAGCACAGCTGTGTGGCGATAACTCTTTCAAGGACCTTGTACAGGAAGGTGAGGTTGGAGATGGCTAAACACCAGCCAGCACCCACTATACACCAGCCGGCACCCACTAAACACCAGCCAGCACCCATTAAACACAAGCCAGCACCCACTAAACACCAGCCAGCACCCACTAAACACCAGCCAGCAATCACTAAACACCAGCCAGCACCCACTGAACACCAGCCGGCACCCACTAAACACCAGCCAGCACCCACTAAACACCAGCCGGCATCCACTAAACACCAGCTTGCACCCACTAAACAACAGCCAGCACCCACTAAACACCAGCTAGCACCCACTAAACACTAGCTAGCACCCACTAAACACCAGCCAGCACCCACTAAACTCAGCCAGCACCCACTAAACACCAGCCATCACCCACTAAACACCAGCCAGCACCCACTAAACACCAGCCAGCACCCACTAAACACCAGCCACCCACTAAACACCAGCCGGCACCCACTAAACACCAGCCGGCACCCACTAAACACCAGCCGGCACCCACTAAACACCAGCCTGCACCCACTAAACACCAGCCAGCACCCACTAAACACCAGCCAGCACCCACTAAACACCAGCCAGCACCCACTAAACACCAGCCAGCACCCACTAAACACCAGCCAGCACCCACTAAACACCAGCCAGCACCCACTAAACACCAGCCAGCACCCACTAAACACCAGCCAGCACCCACTAAACACCAGCCAGCACCCACTAAACACCAGCCAGCACCCACTAAACACCAGCACCATAAACACCAGCCAGCACCCACTAAACACCAGCCAGCACCCACTAAACACCAGCCAGCACCCACTAAACACCAGCCAGCACCCACTAAACTCCAGCCAGCACCCACTAAACACCAGCCATCACCCACTAAACACCAGCTAGCACCCACTGAACACCAGCCGGCACCCACTAAACACCAGCCAGCACCCACTAAACACCAGCTAGCACCCAATAAACACCAGCCAGCACCCACTAAACACCAGCTAGCACCCACTAAACACCAGCCGGCACCCACTAAACACCAGCTAGCACCCAATAAACACCAGCCAGCACCCACTAAACACCAGCTAGCAAGCACTGAATAACAGCCATCACCCCTGAACACCATTAACAGACGCGCACACAAAGACAGTCAGAAACACAGACACCAGGTATACATACGCAGACACACACACTCAAACGGATCTGCATACACACTGTTAACACCAGACCATATAGTGGTGCTCCCTGTTAATATCAGACAGCCAGAGACACTAATCAGCTGGAACGTATTAAACACCATCCACAACAACAACAGACACAGACTCATGAAAATACAGATACACACAGCCACATACGTGTCACTTTGCCGCAAAACTTTTGACATCTCAATTCAATTCTTCCACCTTGTCCCCTCCTTCCCCGTTTACAGTTTCTGTCTTAGAGGCCATCCTCTTCGACCGAGTCTGTGGACACTTCTCCCGAGGAAAGTGTTACTGATAAGCGAAAATAAAGCTATCATGCGTGAAGTGAGCTCTTTAAATGCAACTTGTCGTGGTTGCTGATTTTTGACATAAATTACAAAAAAGCATTGCACGCCAAATAAAACATTTTTACCAATAATAAAAATGAAAAATAGACACACAGAAACAGGTCACTTAGTTTATGTTGCGACGTTCTACGACTGGACTGGGCAAATAAGTGTACAAACATTGCGTTATCTGGAGAGTTTTTCACGTCCAACAGTACTTGTCCGGATAATCTGCAAACAGGAATGGGTGTTTATTCTATACATGAACACAGGCATATTCGAGAAGTAAAACGGTCAATACACCTTCGGTCGAAAAATAGTTCTTTATTATTCATAATAGTTTTACTTAAAGCCAATAAGTGTCAAAGGATATTTAACCACATTCTTCAGATCCTCTCTAAACTTGGTTTGGGTCACCGCATATATACATGTGTTAGTACAGGAACATAAAAGTTGAAGCATAAATCCCGTCTGTTGGAAGATATATCGAGAGTTATTCACTGATGTTTCATAATTATAGTTGGTAATTTTCCATTTCAATGAGTAGATAATAGTCGTAATCCATAACAATAGAAAACTGGCCGATATAGCTAATAGTAAAGTTACGGATTTTCTTCGCTTTTCCATCTCTGGATCATTCTGGTTAGCGCCATTTTTATTGATTCGTATTCTCCTGCGGACCCTGCTGGCTGTTAAAATGTGTCTGACGGTTAATGCATTGAAGAGAACAATCAAAAGAAAGACAGCAATAGGAGAAAAAATTCGGTTAAACCATCCAAACGCTCCCCATATTGGTGAAGTATATGTGCTGGGTTTTCCAGTGCAGTAAAATGGTACATCGTTAATTATTATAACGGGAGAAAACACAAAGTACCAGGGAATGCTTTGAACACAGCTGATCACACAGACCATTGTTATCACCAAATAGGCAGTTTTCACAGTGCAATATATAGTTTTAAACTTCTGACAACAAATAGCCACAAAACGGTCGAAGGTGAAAACGACAGTAAGCCACGCAGAACACTTTGTGGCTGTAGCCATCAAAACAACTCTGAGACTGCACACGGGCGTATAGAACAAGAAACTAATTGGGAAATAAAAACTATTAATTCGATTCAATATTACATCCGTGATAATGACCATCAGATCCGCCGCCGCCATGGATCCCAGGTAAAGAGTGACGCCTTTGGCGAGACCACAATTTCCACGGGAAAGGATCAGTATCGCCATCAAGTTAACTGCAAGAAAATAGGAAAAGAAAAATTAAAGCAAGAATCCTTACACTTGGTACAGTGGTTCATATCATAGAACATCAATTGGATTATTTTTGCTGGCGAACGAGACAGACTATTTCCAACAGCTTCCAAAAGGTTCATCCCAAATTACTGAATATGCTTTTCTTTCAGTGATAAAAAGTAAATTGCCTTTGTGCAGCGGTATAATTTAATGTTGAGTAATATTTACCTTTTATGTAACGTCTAAATATGCTGGAGTTCCTCAAAATGCTTTAGAAACTTTTCGGTGAATGCACAGCGAACGTGTATGAGTGATAATAACAATGTTTGCATTTGAAAAAGCAATTCATCACATTGTTTAGACATCTGAATTGCTTCACGGAAAAAAAATTGTAAAGGATTTTACTGTTAGCTTATTGGGCAAAACAGCACAGGTGAAGAAAACTGACAATTCACACAGAAAAAAAACATAATCAACCATGAAGTAAATGACATGATTCTTTGAAAATGTTGCTTCCCAGAATTAACTCCCTTCTCTTTCCAATGTCCAGTTTAAAAGACAGATGGGACCTCCTTTCAAAATTTGAAATAAACGTTGACATCCCTGACACTGCAAGTCTTCCCAAAATAATAAATTCAACCCTGAATATGAGGCCAAAGTCCTGACATGTAGCTTGAACTGAAGACGACCTTCCGACTCAGAAGTGAGAGTTTATTTTGACAAATTGGTTCTTTGACGCAGCAGAAATCCTCCTAAGATTTCCACATCTAGCCCACATGCACAGCGATTTCTAAGTGCCTGGAATACATTGCGCAAACTCTCCATTTATGTTTACACCATTGCGTGTCTCTCACGATGATACGGTGTGGGCAGTGTCTAGAAGAGCTTTTAAGGAGTGCTGATCAGTGTGCTTTGTGGAGTAGTAATGAAGTTATCAACTGAAACGGCACTACTTGCAATTCAATACTACTATCTGGCCAGCTTTTCCGCTGTCTCTCCCGTTAGGACAGTCCTAACCGTTAGGCTTTTGGGTTTCAGCGTCAGCAGGAGTTGAGAGTGAAAAATCACTTTTGCCAATGCCACTCCAGGTCCAACCGATGAGCCAGACCATCTGGTCTACTACCATCGTTATCCAGCAGTACGATATCCCTGATGAACGAGACTGAGAAACCAGGCTCAGGTGCTCGACCTGAAAGACTGCCAGTGGACAGACTGGGATCTGAATTTGTTTCGCCAGCATTTCACTTTGGAACCAGTTCAGTTAATGGAAACCCCAATTACTTTGCGCCCACCCACCACGAATAATTTGGTCCTGCCAAATGAAAATTCTTCCCACTTGGCAACTGTTAACACTGAAAGATGCATAAACTCGGGCTACAAAATCATTAACAGACGCAGCGAGACGGCGATGTATATAATCATTAATATGTAAGAAATCTTACCAGGAACACCAAGTATTGCAAGGATGGGGTAGTAAATTGCCTCCACGTCATAAATGGTTAAATATGCCATCTTTTTCAATAGACAAGCCTTTGTACTTTCCTCCTCCAGGATGGCTCCCATGAACAGAATGAAACGGCAGCCTCATCAGAAGTTATTTATAATAACGGCAATCCACCAGGGAAGAATTAATTGCAACACACACTGATGCCAATTTACAGTCATTAAACAAACATATTGCATTCAAATCAGCTCTCCGATATTTGACAAATAACATCTGTAAATGTAAACTGGAGACGGAGTTTTCTGATGGTTGACAAAGAAATAGCTTCAGAAACATCCGTTTTTATTCACGAAAAACTGTGGTAGATTTTAGGAGTAAAATATATTATTTACATTTGCGGGTGTGAAGGAAAATTTCATATGTGCTTCTGGAGAGAAATAGTTAAGTACATGAATGAAAGACGCTTCTCTGAGAAAGAGGATACGCCAGGGCTCAAGTAATCAAAGATGACCAGGTCGGGGCTAACTTGTTGCTACAATCGAAAGAATATTACAGAATAGCATGGGAAAATTTTAGCACAATACAATATAATATTCAAGGACAATTAATTGGAGCGGGAAAGAGGGGATCCTTAATACAAGCATGTGAACAAAAAATCTGGAACATAAAGACTTCAAGGCCGAAGAAGACCAAGGTCTATTCAGTTTGTCTTCCATTATTCTGGCAGTCGATGATATGTCGGACCCCACACCATATGTTGTATCCCGAGATATTATTTCCTGAAATCAACCTATCTTAGTGGCTCAGGTGCTGGATTATGGAGACTACCGCAGAAGTTAGATTCTGTTGTGAAACATGTCATCTTGGGCCAGTTCAGAGAAGACCCCACTTATCCCACCCAGGAGAAATGTCATTAGTTGGTAGCAATCCATGAAATGGGAATGGATCATGCGCCTTTATGAGATATTTAGACATTTGAGACGTTCACGAATTTTTTTTCATGAAACCTTTCGCGTGCAAAGCAGATTTCATGTCACTTTGTTTCTGTGTATGGAAGGGAGCAGCATGATGGTCGTCTGACTTCTCTAAGAAAAATATATTTCAAGGAGATAGGAATGGGCCATTTGGATCCGCTTTCTTGAGATAGATTTCGGTGCCATCAGCATAAATATGCAGAGTCCCAATTCCGCAAATGATATCACCATGAATAAAATAGAAAAAATGAGCGAGTCCAGAATAAACCATTCAGGTAAACCACAGCTGAACATGTAGGGGCGACAGGAGACTTGAGCCAGTCGATCAGACGCAGCGTGTTGTGGTTTGGGGCAAGCAGGTCAGCGATAGGGAGGTGTCATCGTGTGAAGGGATTTGAAAACGTGCGTGGGGATGTTGAAACCAACCCATTTAGTTTTGGGGAAACATTGGAGATTGAACAGAACAGGAGTCATGGGGGTGCAGAGTTTAGTATACGTGAACTTGATGATGGTCGTGCTTGGATCATTTGAAAGGTGTAAATGGTGGAAATGGGGAGACTGACAAATTGGTCAGTTAGGAAGTTAATTCGGGAGGTGACGAAAGCACAGACGAATTCACCAGCTGAATCAATGGTAAGGTACCGTTTGAGTAGGGCAATGTGGCGGACGAAAAATGTGGTGGTCCAAATTATGGACCGCATGTGTCTAACGAAGGAAAATCCTGAGTTGATATTGACGCCAAAGTTGAGCACTGGTTCGATAAATCTATGGGTTAGTGCGGGGAGGTTCATGAGGTCAGAGCCACAGGATGGAAGTTGTTAATCGGATCAAATGAGATTTGCATACAGCCAGCTAACATTTTGTTGGAAAAAGTGTCCGTTCATGCAGATTCTGATGTCCGCCAGACATTCCAAGAGAATATTGGCAAATCTGGAATCACAACTGGAGGAGGAGAAATAGATTAGTGTGTCATCTACTTACATGTGGAAGTTTACACCATGGAATGCGGATGACATCGCCAAGAGGGAACCTATAGGTAAATTTGAGGAGGGTATAATAGATGTAAACTTTTGGTACACGAAGGTGGACAGATCGAGGTGCAGAGAACAAGAGAATGCGGTTAGTTAGGTAGGATACGAAACAGACTAGTGCGATCCCACTGAGATGGACGATTGAATAGAAGTGACGGATTAGGATGGTGTGGTCGACTGTGTCCAGAGAGATCTAGAAGAACACGGAGAAAAAGGGAACTCAGAAAGAGAGGACGCAGTTTGTGACCTTGACCATCTCTGTGCAATGGATAGGGTGGAAACTCCTCACGGGTGGCTCGAGGAGTGTGTGGAGGGAGAGCTGCGAAAAATGCTTGTTAGCAGCAACGCATACCAGACCTTTGGCATGAAAGGGTAGGATTGAAATGTGTCAGTAGTGTGTGTGTTTCGATCCCATCACAACAGTCTTCGCCAGGCACCTTTTGCTTCCTTTTAGATATAGCAAACTTCGGAATCCCATCACATCATGTATCGCCAGGCTCCACTGGCTCCCTATGCTCCCAATAAACTATGTATCCCCATCACCCATGCCTCGCTAAGCACCAATATTTCCCTTTTAGCGCCTTGGGACGTCCAGTCGACGCGAAAGACTTTATACAAAAGTAATGCTGTATCATGTTGTATTATAAACAACAAACTGCATATCACCATTTCCTCACCAGGCTCCACTGGCTCCCATTCAAGCACTCCAGGTATTATACCCCATTCAAAACAATCCAAGCCTGATTCCACTTTCTCCCTTTCATTGAACGACTCGATTTTAAGATCCTTACAATGATTTTCAAATTCCTTCTTGCCAGGTTACCTCCATACCTCTTCAACCGGCTGACACCATAACCCACGATTCATTGTCTCCGATCGACTGGCTCAATCATCCAGCTTCACGTTTTTGCCCGTTGTTCCAGCATCAGTGGCCACAATTTTAGCCACAGTATCCCTAGAATCTGAAACAATCTTCGTCTGTCACTCCGAATTTCCCTTGATATAGTAGTAATCTCGTCTTTGAGCGCTTCAATAACATTTACTGTAAAATTAGTTGACTACATATTTTGATGGCGAAAAGCGGCTCCAATTTCGCACAGCAGTGCATTGAGGGACCAAATTATTGTTAATTTCAAGGGATATTTACCCTTTAGAAAGGCGACCTACCATTCGATTAACAACTGAGTTTCTGCTTACAGTTTCTGCTTACAAGCGGGTGGAGTAAGGAAACTTGCCTAACATTTCGCCCTGCCAGGTATCTGAGATGCCCAGGTCCTCCAGCTTGAGGAGCGAGTGCTCTATCCACTAAGTTGCACGACTCCATAAAACGATGACAGATAATGACTCTGATGAAGAACCGATTGCATTTATACACGCTTAACCATTTGAGACAAAATTGTTGGAACACTATAAAAAAAGCCTGTCAAATATAGTACAATATTAAACCTTTAAACTAAGAATTTGGAATCAATAATAAAATAAATTTATATAGCGCATTTAAATCCCAAAGCCGTGGACGTTGAGTGAATTGCAATGTGGAAAATGATACGAGTCAATTCAGTAATGTCTATCTATCACATTGATAGATGTTGTAGCTTGATAAATTGCCAAGGTAATTTGCTGGCGATTGCGGTCCTGTCCAGAGGAAAGTGTGGAATTTCAAACTGCATCACTCTCTTACCCGATAGCCTTCGCAACCGCAGATCTCCTGGTTGTGCTAATGGATATATTGGAAAACAAAATTGTTAGACTTTATTTCCTCTCAAGGTTTCTATCCTACACTCCAGTGTGCAGTGTCAGAGATGTGTTGCAGACTGCAGCTGGCTATGTTCTATGTGGTTCACTGTGGTTTTCAATTTCGATTGTCTCTCAGACATTTGCTGCGAGAAATTGAAAATAATATATCGTACGAAGAGGTCGGCAACAGTGGTGATTTCAACGCTCTTGTTTCCAGCTGCTCACTCAGCATTGCCTGTTACTTTGTTTTGCACCTTTGCATAAAAAATGATCATATTCCGTGGTATTTCGTCGTGAAACCAGGCTTTTACAATTTTCTCATCTGGAAAGGATGTGAAAAGCTTTCGCGTACTTTTATCCTCGTGGTTGATTTTGTTTAAATTTGCCTATTCAACGCCCTGTTTTTCAAGCGAACTATGATGGCCAGTGAAGCCCGCAGGAGGCTTCAGGCTCAGGGATGATGTTTATTATATATTCCTTGATATGGCAATGCTCCATCGTTTTACTCATCACCGTAGCCGGCAATTATTTAGTGCTGTGGATTATGTTTATTGTATATTCTTTAATACAGAAGCTCCCCAACTGTAGCTACCAGAAATGTTTGTGATAAAAACGCAAACTATTGTCACAGAAATCGCAATCATACTTCAAAGGTTGAGTTACTGTACCACTGCGTGTTTATTTATATGTTGAAACCGAGCAAGTTCAGAGAGGAGCTAATGATAGAATTTACACTTTTTGTGTCATGTTGGAATCATAATAGATGTTGCGAACGGGTTAACTTTTAAGTTAAGTGCGTTGTGGGCAGCTGGACTGAAACTCCCTGCACGTACACGAGATAACGCACTGTCTCAAGGACATTGTGTATGTGTGCTGAGGCACGTACACCCCATGAGATGTTCACCTGAACCCAGCATGATTTTGACCAGGTGATCTAATATCCGCACCATGATTGGATGAGCATTGGTATAAGAGTTCCGATAACTTTGTGTACTGGACCGTCTCGGGTCGCGGAGACAAAGATACGGGAGATGGAGCCGTCCCGGGTCGCGGAGACAAGGATACGGGAGATGGAGCCGTCCCGGGTCGCGGAGACAAGGATACGGGAGATGGAGCCGTCCCGGGTCGCGGAGACAAGGATACGGGAGATGGAGCCGTCCCGGGTCGCGGAGACAAGGATACGGGAGATGGAGCCGTCCGGGGTCGCGGAGACAAGGATACGGGAGATGGAGCCGTCCCGGGTCGCGGAGACAAGGATACGGGAGATGGAGCCGTCCCGGGTCGCGGAGACAAGGCTACGGAGATGGAAGAATGAGAGCTGGAAACAGTAAGACTGGGGATATCAGATGGAAGATTGAAAGTTGAAAGCAAGAAGACTGAAAGCATGAAGAATCAAGCTTGTGTGCTGTAAAGACACAGGGTTGAACTCCTGAACTCGAGATATCTATAGTGGTGTTATTCTGTTATGAGGTCTGTTGATTGTACCGGCCTTTGGTTTGACCCATCGGGATATTGGGGAATAACGGACGAATAATTATGAAACAGTCTGATATCTGGTTAGAGGAATTGGCATTATTTCCTTACAGATTTGGCTGATTTTATTTTCTAACACTAAGAAACGTAACTCAATATCCATTCATATTTTTTAAAATTTATTCGCATAACATAACTAATTCCAGACGGCCTCATTCGCTTGACCTGTAAGGCAGACCAGTAACTTGCGGTAGGAAGACATCCCACTCAGCGCCTGTTAACCAAGCAAGCCACGGTCCACACTAACAGGACATTCTGCATGAGATCCTGCAACCTGGCTTTCGCGCACTGTAATAAGTCTTTCCTGATCCAAAGCACCAATAATAATAGTAATAATAATAATCCTCGCATTTCATATTGCGTTTTTCACGTCTGCTAGGCGTCTCAAAGCGCTTCACAGAATATGCTGTAAAGCGAATTGCCTCTACATTTGTGGGCGTGACATTCTCTCCATCTTTCAGTTCACTTTGCTTCCTGTTTCTCACCCATCTCTCTGCCGCCTTGGATAGCGCTGAATAGACAATCCTTCCCCACCGCTCACTTACAGATCCCTGATTCTGTCCTATTCTAGTCTCACGATTTTCGCTCTCATCTCACCTATCCACGTTGGCTCTCAAAATGTGTTCTCCACTCGTCCTCGCACAGGCAAAAGTGCTCTTCCATAGGGCCCTATCCTCAATTTTCTCCTCTTTCTCTATGTTTGTTCTAACAGCGACGTCACGTGTAAGCACTGGGTTCACTTACACATGTCAATGGTATGATTCCGTCAAACAGTGCGGCGGCTTGAACCACTGCCACTGCACTTGCATCTGACTCAGGCTGAAAAACAAGGCGAGAGCAGAAGTCAAGGCGATAAGAGAGTGTGCAGATGAGAAATACAAAATGATACTAGGAATGAGTGGTTTGGCCTATGCGACTGTAGGAAGTGGGACATATTTCGTTGGAACAAATAAGATACGCGGTGACCTGATAGACGTCTTTGAAATGAATAAGGGATTTTGATTTAGTTCCACTTCAACACATTCCCTTTATCAGCTCAAACGTTTTCTCCACCCATCCACGCCAGGTCAACTGTGGTATACCTTAGGCCTCCATCCTTGGACCCCTCCTCTTCCTCATCTACATGCTCCATCTTGGCTGCACCTGTTGCTGATATGAGGTAAATTACCACATGTATGTGCACGATACACATATCTACTTCTCCTCCAGCTGTGACTCCAGGTCCGTCGATGCTCTCCCAGTTTGTCTACGAGGCACCATGGCCTGGAAGAGCGAAAACTTCCTACAAATCAATGTTGACAAGATGTAAGCCATACTCGTTGATTACTGTAAACATCTCCTGTCCTGCGGCTCTGAACGACTCCTCGGCCTAGCATTCAAACCGCATTTCTGAACCAATGCGCAACTCAGGAATCAGTTTCAACACACAGCTGTCATTCCTTCACAGCATAGAGGACGGAATGATCCCACCTCCGCCACATTACTTGCCTACCACTATACCTTACGACAGAAAAAGCCAAAATAATTGGTCATGCGTTGATCAACTTCAGCATGTACTTCTGAAATGCCATCTATGCAGCTCTCCTCAACTTCATTTTAGATAAAGCCTCCAAGTCTGGAAGATAGTGAAAATGTTACAGGAACCAGCTGGTTGAAAATCGCCCGCATACCCACCTGTATTGAACGTCACAGCCCCACCAAACTAGTATTAGACAGACTCCACTGGTTCGCTATCGCCGAGCGGATCGATTTCAAGATCCTTACACTCCTTTCCAAATTCCTGCATGCCCTGGCACATCCCTATCTCTCCGACCTGCTTACCGCTCCAACCTCAACCGGCTTCCTCTTCTCGACTGGCTCCAGCATTCTGCATGTCCCTCGCACAATCCGTTCCACCACTGGGGGCCCTGCTTTCAACCGTAGGCCCCAAATCTAAGAAATAATCTTCCTGTGTCACTCCGCCTTGTGCCTTCCTACCCCATCTTTAGTTCGCGCCTAAACACATAGGACTGTGCATACGCTCCACCAGGCTCCCCCATCTCCGTGAGTGAGGTTCGCTGTATAAATGCATAAATGTATAAATGCATGTTGCGCTTGTTAGTACAGCTTCAGTACAGGATTGTAGATTGTACAGATGGAAGAACGACAGTTTCTTGGTTCATTGGAACTTGCTGCTAGTTACACTAAACTCATATCTTTTCAAACTGCGATAAATATTATGCTTTGTCAGCCTGCCTCAGTGATAACACTCTCGTGTCTGAAGCAGAAAGTTGTGGTTTCAAGTTCCAGTCGGGTGCTTTAATCATATAGCCGTAGGTGACACCATAATGAAGTGCTGGGAATGATTGAATGAATGCAGTGCTTCATTGTCAGAGAAAGCAAAAGACCACAGGGATTGAACCGACAAGTCTCTGTATTAGAAAATAACTGCTACCAGGTGAGCCAGACTGACACCATCAATGTAGTTTAGGGTAGCTTCGAATTGCTCAAACAATTCTAAGAAGTTATACAGCATTGTAGCTGCAATAAATTCCTGTAGCTGAGTGGATATAACTCTCTCCTCGCTATCTAGAAGATCGACGTTTAATTCAAGGGCATGACAAAACCTCAGGCATGTTTCCTTACTCGCACACCTCCGTTTTCCAAGCATTAAGAGAGCTTTCCAGGCTGGTTGTAATGGGGGATGGGAGGGAGCGATATTCGCTTTTTTTACTGTAACTGCTGTCAAGTGATTTGGTTCTTCTCAATCAAGCGATAAGGCGCCATATTGAACACAACGATTATTAAATTATCAAATACTTCTGGGCCAGTGCCAAAATTATTGATGAAGAGCTGCGCATGCAGCTGCAAAGAATTATGTAATATCTTCTTTGATATGTTTCCTTATCACGTTGTTCAGCTGTCTCAGAGAGTTTCGAGCTTTTATGGAGTATAGTTTCGTGGAGTGCAGAACAGTGGCAGAGTTTGAGCTTTGAACTCTCATTCATTTTCATTCATCCTCAGTCATCACAATATGCCAGCAGCCAGCATGTCAACCTTCCCATCTTCCCTCCACATGCTGCAGATTATGTGGATCTCTGCAGCTCGTGTACTCTCTCGCACCTCTTTCCGTGACCCCAACACACTCACCCTTTGCAGACTCCACTGGGTTCCCATCCCTAAGCATCGCGTTCAAAATTTTTGTGCTCACATTCAATGCTCTCCATGGTCTTGCCACCTCCTACATCTCCGAAAAGCTAACCAACCCCTTGTGAATCTGCCCACTCCTGTTCAGCAGACTCCGGCCTGTTCCATGTCACCGCGTTCGGCATGCACCACCATCGTTGGTAGGGCCTTCAGTCACTCTGCCCCCAATCGTAGTCTGATGGCTGAGGATGAATGAAATCCGTCCCACATTCCCTTCGCCTCGCTCACTGCTTTCACTGCTTCAATGCTTGTCTCAAATCCCTCTTCTTCGACCGTGCCTTCGGCCCTCCTCCCACTATCTCTTCCCTCCACCCTCCCTGATCCCAATTGTCCCAAATCACCCAGCTCGAGTCCTAATCCGTGACTGTTCATCGCCTTCCTACGTCCTCCTGAAGTGAAAGGCGCTTTACCTGTCACCTTGTGGAGAACCAGGGGAAAGGAGGTGAACATGCAAGGTTCAAAGATCAAAAGAAGGGAGAAATGATCAAATAAATTTAATTGCTGAAACCATGGCTGTTTGTGGGACGTTGCTGTGCGCGAAAGTCTTTGCTTGTTTGCCCAAAAAATACGGAGCTACTGTCCAGTATAATGTATCCTGTGAAGCACTCTGTGGACACCCTCCCGCTGCGAAAGCTGCTTCATCAAATTCAAGCATTATTATCAGTATTATTAATCTTTTTATTGTTATGTGTTGTTCCCGTTTTTATTTCAATGTCCAGTTTATGTGCAGCGCAATTTAGTTTAAGAAAGGGATAATTTTTTTCCCTTACTTTCTGTGACACAACTTGGGGTGATTCGAGAACTGACTCCTCAGTATTTTAAGTGAGTTGGGGTTTGGGTGTGTGCAATAAGCTCCACAGTGTTTTTGATTTGAGCAGTTAGAAGCTTCGCAGCTCAATTGGTTACGTATATGAAAAGGAAAGCCACAAAGTTTCGCGCATTTGAGACATTTTCCAAGAGACGTCAGATTTTCAAATATCTGTGGAATAAAAATAATGTAAAATTATTAATTTTGTTTTTCTTATTTTCATTTTCTGTTGCACTGATTGAAACGTCATATGTCACAGATTAAGGCTCACTAATTGAATTGTTCAACAGATTGTCACTAAATGCAGCTTGTGAGACCTGCACATCTCACTGGGAATTCTTCCAGCACTTTAAATAAAGCACTGTTAACCCGTCTGACTGACACACTGTTGATTGGATCACGTGCGGCCTGCACCAGCATTTCTGTTTGTTTCTCACAGACAATGCATCGACAGGCATTCATCCTTCCAATAACTTACATTTATTATCCCATCCTCGCAGCCCTTTAGGTACCCAGTAAGTGATTATAATCAAGTAACATTGAGCAAAGCATGTAGTGGTTCTGATTACAACAACAACAACAACAAGATTCCATTTATAAAGCGCCTTTCACGTCAGGAGGACGTCCCAAGGCGCTGCACAGTTGGGTCATGACCCGAGCAGGGGGGAAATGGTCAGGGTGAGGGGAGAGAAGGGAGTGAGCGAGGAGGGGAGAAATGGTCAGGGTGAGTGGAGGGAAGGGAGGGAGCGAGGAGCGGGGAAATGGTCAGGGTTATGGGAGGGAAGGGAAGGAGCGAGGAGGGGGAAGAGAGTCGAGAGGGGAGCTGAAGGCACGGTCAAAGAGAAAGGTTTTGAGACCGGCCTTGAAGGAGGAGAGGGAGGAAGCAAGGCGAAGGCACTGGGGGATAGAGTTCCAGAGCCTCGGGGCTGAGAGGCTGAAGGCCCGACCACCGATGGTAGGGCGGTTGGGGCGGGGGACGTGGAGCAGATCGGAGCCAGGGGAACGGAGGGTACGGGCAGGTAGGTTTGGGATAGTAGGTTGGAGAGGTAGGAGGGAGCCAGGCCGTGAATGGCCTTGTAGGTGAGGATGAGGATCTTGAAATCAATCCTCTGGGGGATGGAGAGCCAGTGGAGGCGAGCGAGGGTGGGAGTGATGTGGTCCCGAAGCCTAGTGCGGTACAGTAAACGAGCTGCAGAGTTCTGACTGACCTGCAGCTTGTGGAGCGAGGTGGCGGGAAGGCCGGCGAGTAGATAATTCCCATAGACCAGCCTTGAGGTGCAAAGTAAATTTGGAGAAACCCACTATCAGAAAAGTGGTGAATTCAATGCCAACAAGATAAAGGGATGAGTTGTGTGCCTAGTCGCTCCGATGCTGAGATAATAATGGACTCGGACAATGTGTGGCAGAAGGCTGGACAGGTCAGTGTTCTCATCTGGAGTTCCAATGATATTTGGAAGTCAAGCAAGTGTCCGAAGTTAAGCATAATCTCTATCAGATGCGGTGAACCTCCAAGCAGTTTGACATTGTCGATTCCTGAGGCGCTTTTGGGAGCCAAACAGGAGAGGGCCTAAACTGTTGAGGTTCAACTGAGGAAGGTTCCAGCTGTTTACTTCGCCTTCCATCTACTTGCCCCGAACTGACTGTGTGCTATGTTGCATCATGCTATTTCCTAAAACAGAACTGTCTAATCTGCTTTTGAACAAATCAACATGCAGTGGTTCAACGGTCTCCCGAGGGAAACTGTTGCAAAGGTTTACTCAATCGCTGAAATAATGTATCTGTAGATTTCAAATCCTGCAGACAGATTGCATAAAGCAAATCCCGGAGAAAATTTCAATAAGTGAGGGCTTAATTGTATCTGTGGGATTGATGGCCACGACACTTGGAAAAAATCCCTGCATTTGTTTGAATGGTGCCATGGGATATTTTAACATCCAGCTCAACAGCCAGCTGCCACCCCAGTTTAGCATCTCATTCAAAGGTCGTCACCTACTACAACGTCATGCATCCTCAGGAATATATTGTCCCACAGTCATCTGACTCAGAGGAGAGAGTTTTGCCACTGAGTCAGGCTGATACTTTTGCAGCTGATAAAGCAATTCATAACCAGGTGTACCTAATGTAAGGAAGTCACTTTTGAAATGTATGTAGTATAATTCACTCTGGCAAGTATTTCACTTTTGGCTGGTTAACTTTCAACAGTAACGTTAGCAGCCACACTGGGGTTTCAGAGCCTTAGTTCTGCCCATGCTGTAACCAATTAGTTTATCAGGGTGCTTGTCCCCATTGAGATCGTGTGCCTTCTTTTCCAGACAGGGGAATTCTATATGGATGTGGGAATATAAATAGATCTCTCCGGTAATTTGAATACTTTAACAGCTATTTGCCTTTGCACATGTTATTTGTTCAACCAAGCATTCCACTTTGAATTAAATAGGACTCTATTTGATTCTCTTCAGTTTTTGTGGACGAGCTACTGTCTGTAAGGAAACGAGGAAACCGTGTTTTTCTCTGGGAAGATGACGTATCCAATAATCTTTTGGATAGAAGACATTTACTACTCGATTCTCGATGCTCTTGGAGTTCCTGGCAAGTGGTTTAACCAAGTCATAATTTAATTTCTCGTGCAGTAAAATTTGAGTCGACTTAGTTTTTCAACTCACTGCCATCTGAATCAGATTTGTGGGGTTAATCCCATGTCCGGACATTGACACCACACTGGAAGCTGATAATCAACAACAACCACAAGTGGCATTTGCATCATGTCGTTCACACACTGTAACGTGTAAAAATTTACATACAGTGCAAGACTGCAGCGTGCCCCACAGAGGGCAGTGTCTCGGTGGTTTACATTCAGTGATGGAGGGCAGCTCCCTTCACACAAGGCTGCATATTAGACAAGACATAAAGTGATACACAATGTCACCCCTCACGATAATAGTATAGAGATCCTATGTTATCCATTTTGTAACTGCATTCATTACTCTCTATATGTTCGATATCTATCAATGGGCAATATTCAAATTCATACAAATTTTCAAAAGTTGAATACAGAATTTTTTTTTGACGAGGTAATTTTCTCTGTAGCTTACTTGTTCTCACGTTTCTCTGTGTATGTTTCTCTCTCCCTCTCAATATCCCTCCCTCCCCTCCCTCCCTCCCTCCCTCCTTCCCTCCCTCCCCCTCTCTCTCTCTCTCTCTCTCTCGCTCCCTCCACCACCCACCCACAACCCCTCTCTCTTTCTCTCTCTCTCTCTCTCGGTATTTCGTCGTGAAACCAGGCTTTTACAATTTTCTCATCTGGAAAGGATGTGAAAAGCTTTCGCGTACTTTTATCCTCGTGGTTGATTTTGTTTAAATTTGCCTATTCAACGCCCTGTTTTTCAAGCGAAACTATGATGGCCAGTGAAGCCCGCAGGAGGCTTCAGGCTCAGGGATGATGTTTATTATATATTCCTTGATATGGCAATGCTCCATCGTTTTACTCATCACCGTAGCCGGCAATTATTTAGTGCTGTGGATTATGTTTATTGTATATTCTTTAATACAGAAGCTCCCCAACTGTAGCTACCAGAAATGTTTGTGATAAAAACGCAAACTATTGTCACAGAAATCGCAATCATACTTCAAAGGTTGAGTTACTGTACCACTGCGTGTTTATTTATATGTTGAAACCGAGCAAGTTCAGAGAGGAGCTAATGATAGAATTTACACTTTTTGTGTAATGTTGGAATCATAATAGATGTTGCGAACGGGTTAACTTTTAAGTTAAGTGCGTTGTGGGCAGCTGGACTGAAACTCCCTGCACGTACACGAGATAACGCACTGTCTCAAGGACATTGTGTATGTGTGCTGAGGCACGTACACCCCATGAGATGTTCACCTGAACCCAGCATGATTTTGACCAGGTGATCTAATATCCGCACCACGATTGGATGAGCATTGGTATAAGAGTTCCGATAACTTTGTGTACTGGGCCGTCTCGGGTCGCGGAGACAAAGATACGGGAGATGGAGCCGTCCCGGGTCGCGGAGACAAGGATACGGGAGATGGAGCCGTCCCGGGTCGCGGAGACAAGGATACGGGAGATGGAGCCGTCCCGGGTCGCGGAGATAAGGATACGGGAGATGGAGCCGTCCCGGGTCGCGGAGACAAGGATATGGGAGATGGAGCCGTCCCGGGTCGCGGAGACAAGTGTACGGGAGATGGCGCCGTCCCGGGTCGCGGGGACAAGACGGGAGATGGAGCCGTCCCGGGTCGCGGAGACAAGGATACGGGAGATGGAGCCGTCCCGGGTCGCGGAGACAAGGATACGGGAGATGGAGCCGTCGCGGAGACAAGGATACGGGAGATGGAGCCGTCTCGGGTCGCGGAGACAAGGATACGGGAGATGGAGCCGTCGCGGAGACAAGGATACGGGAGATGGAGCCGTCCCGGGTCGCGGAGACAAGGATACGGGAGATGGAGCCGTCTCGGGTCGCGGAGACAAGGATACGGGAGATGGAGCCGTCCCGGGTCGCGGAGACAAGGATACGGGAGATGGAGCCGTCTCGGGTCGCGGAGACAAGGATACGGGAGATGGAGCCGTCCCGGGTCGCGGAGACAAGGATACGGGAGATGGAGGCGTCCCGGGTCGCGGAGACAAGGATACGGGAGATGGAGCCGTCCCGGGTCGCGGAGACAAGGCTACGGAGATGGAAGACTGAGAGCTGGAAACAGTAAGACTGAGGATATCAGATGGAAGATTGAAAGTTGAAAGCAAGAAGACTGAAAGCATGAAGAATCAAGCTTGTGTGCTGTAAAGACACAGGGTTGAACTCCTGAACTCGAGATATCTATAGTGGTGTTATTCTGTTATGAGGTCTGTTGATTGTACCGGCCTTTGGTTTGACCCATCGGGATATTGGGGAATAACGGACGAATAATTATGAAACAGTCTGATATCTGGTTAGAGGAATTGGCATTATTTCCTTACAGATTTGGCTGATTTTATTTTCTAACACTAAGAAACGTAACTCAATATCCATTCATATTTTTTAAAATTTATTCGCATAACATAACTAATTCCAGACGGCCTCATTCGCTTGACCTGTAAGGCAGACCAGTAACTTGCGGCAGGAAGACATCCCACTCAGCGCCTGTTAACCAAGCAAGCCACGGTCCACACTAACAGGACATTCTGCATGAGATCCTGCAACCTGGCTTTCGCGCACTGTAATAAGTCTTTCCTGATCCAAATCACAATAATAATAGTAATAATAATAATCCTCGCATTTCATATTGCGCTTTTCACGTCTGCTATGGCGTCTCAAAGCGCTTCACAGAATATGCTGTAAAGCGAATTGACTCTACATTTGTGGGCGTGACATTCTCTCCATCTTTCAGTTCACTTTGCTTCCTGTTTCTCACCCATCTCTCTGCCGCCTTGGATAGCGCTGAATAGACAATCCTTCCCCACCGCTCACTTACAGATCCCTGATTCTGTCCTATTCTAGTCTCACGATTTTCGCTCTCATCTCACCTATCCACGTTGGCTCTCAAAATGTGTTCTCCACTCGTCCTCGCACAGGTAAAAGTGCTCTTCCATAGGGTCCTATCCTCAATTTTCTCCTCTTTCTCTATGTTTGCTCTAACAGCGACGTCACGTGTAAGCACTGGGTTCACTTACACATGTCAATGGTATGATTCCGTCAAACAGTGCGGCGGCTTGAACCACTGCCACTGCACTTGCATCTGACTCAGGCTGAAAAACAAGGCGAGAGCAGAAGTCAAGGCGATAAGAGAGTGTGCAGATGAGAAATACAAAATGATACTAGGAATGAGTGGTTTGGCCTATGCGACTGTAGGAAGTGGGACATATTTCGTTGGAACAAATAAGATACGCGGTGACCTGATAGACGTCTTTGAAATGAATAAGGGATTTGATTTAGTTCCACTTCAACACATTCCCTTTATCAGCTCAAACGTTTTCTCCACCCATCCACGCCAGGTCAACTGTGGTATACCTTAGGCCTCCATCCTTGGATCCCCTCCTCTTCCTCATCTACATGCTCCATCTTGGCTGCACCTGTTGCTGATATGAGGTAAATTACCACATGTATGTGCACGATACACATATCTACTTCTCCTCCAGCTGTGACTCCAGGTCCGTCGATGCTCTCCCAGTTTGTCTACGAGGCACCATGGCCTGGAAGAGCGAAAACTTCCTACAAATCAATGTTGACAAGATGTAAGCCATACTCGTTGATTACTGTAAACATCTCCTGTCCTGCGGCTCTGAACGACTCCTCGGCCTAGCATTCAAACCGCATTTCTGAACCAATGCGCAACTCAGGAATCAGTTTCAACACACAGCTGTCATTCCTTCACAGCATAGAGGACGGAATGATCCCACCTCCGCCACATTACTTGCCTACCACTATACCTTACGACAGAAAAAGCCAAAATAATTGGTCATGCGTTGATCAACTTCAGCATGTACTTCTGAAATGCCATCTATGCAGCTCTCCTCAACTTCATTTTAGATAAAGCCTCCAAGTCTGGAAGATAGTGAAAACTGTTACAGGATCCAGCTGTTGGAAAATCGCCCGCATACCCACCTGTATTGAACGTCACAGCCCCACCAAACTAGTATTAGACAGACTCCACTGGTTCCCTATCGCCGAGCGGATCGATTTCAAGATCCTTACACTCCTTTCCAAATTCCTGCATGCCCTGGCACATCCCTATCTCTCCGACCTGCTTACCGCTCCAACCTCAACCGGCTTCCTCTTCTCGACTGGCTCCAGCATTCTGCATGTCCCTCGCACAATCCGTTCCACCACTGGGGCCCTGCTTTCAACCGTAGGCCCCAAATCTAAGAAATAATCTTCCTGTGTCACTCCGCCTTGTGCCTTCCTACCCCATCTTTAGTTCGCGCCTAAACACATAGGACTGTGCATACGCTCCACCAGGCTCCCCCATCTCCGTGAGTGAGGTTCGCTGTATAAATGCATAAATGTATAAATGCATATTGCGCTTGTTAGTACAGCTTCAGTACAGGATTGTAGATTGTACAGATGGAAGAACGACAGTTTCTTGGTTCATTGGAACTTGCTGCTAGTTACACTAAACTCATATCTTTTCAAACTGCGATAAATATTATGCTTTGTCAGCCTGCCTCAGTGATAACACTCTCGTGTCTGAAGCAGAAAGTTGTGGTTTCAAGTTCCAGTCGGGTGCTTTAATCATATAGCCGTAGGTGACACCATAATGAAGTGCTGGGAATGATTGAATGAATGCAGTGCTTCATTGTCAGAGAAAGCAAAAGACCACAGGGATTGAACCGACAAGTCTCTGTATTAGAAAATAACTGCTACCAGGTGAGCCAGACTGACACCATCAATGTAGTTTAGGGTAGCTTCGAATTGCTCAAACAATTCTAAGAAGTTATACAGCATTGTAGCTGCAATAAATTCCTGTAGCTGAGTGGATATAACTCTCTCCTCGCTATCTAGAAGATCGACGTTTAATTCAAGGGCATGACAAAACCTCACCATGTTTCCTTCTCGGCACACCTCCGTTTTCCAAGCATTAAGAGAGCTTTCCAGGCTGGTTGTAATGGGGGATGGGAGGGAGCGATATTCGCTTTTTTACTGGTAACTGCTGTCAAGTGATTTGGTTCTTCTCAATCAAGCGATAAGGCGCCATATTGAACACAACGATTATTAAATTATGAAATACTTCTGGGCCAGTGCAAAATTATTGATGAAGAGCTGCGCATGCAGCTGCAAAGAATTATGTAATATCTTCTTTGATATGTTTCCTTATCACGTTGTTCAGCTGTCTCAGAGAGTTTCGAGCTTTTATGGAGTAAGTTTCGTGGAGTGCAGAACAGTGGCAGAGTTTGAGCTTTGAACTCTCATTCATTTTCATTCATCCTCAGTCATCACAATATGCCAGCAGCCAGCATGTCAACCTTCCCATCTTCCCTCCACATGCTGCAGATTATGTGGATCTCTGCAGCTCGTGTACTCTCTCGCACCTCTTTCCGTGACCCCAACACACTCACCCTTTGCAGACTCCACTGGGTTCCCATCCCTAAGCATCGCGTTCAAAATTTTGTGCTCACATTCAATGCTCTCCATGGTCTTGCCACCTCCTACATCTCCGAAAAGCTAACCAACCCCTTGTGAATCTGCCCACTCCTTCTGTTCAGCAGACTCCGGCCTGTTCCATGTCACCGCATTCGACATGCACCATGTTGTAGGTCCTTCAGTCACTCTGCCCCCAATCGTAGTCTGATGGCTGAGGATGAATGAAATCCGTCCCACATTCCCTTCGCCTCGCTCCCTGCTTCGTTGCTTCAATGCTTGCCTCAAATCCCTCTTCTTCGACCGTGCCTTCGGCCCTCCTCCACTATCTCTTCCCTCCACCCTCCCTGATCCCAATTGTCCCAAATCACCCAGCTCGAGTCCTAATCCGTGACTGTTCATCGCCTTCCTACGTCCTCTGATTGAAAGGCGCTTTACCTGTCATCTTGTGGAGAACCAGGGGAAAGGAGGTGAACATGCAAGGTTCAAAGATAAAAAGAAGGGATAAATGATCAAATAAATTTAATTGCTGAATCCATGGCTGTTTGTGGACGTTGCTGTGCGCGAAAGTCTTTGCTTGTTTGCCCAAAAAATACGGAGCTACTGTCCAGTATAATGTATCCTGTGAAGCACTCTGTGGACACCCTCCCGCTGCGAAAGCTGCTTCATCAAATTCAAGCATTATTATCAGTATTATTAATCTTTTATTTTATGTGTTGTTCCCGTTTTTATTTCAATGTCCAGTTTATGTGCAGCGCAATTTAGTTTAAGAAAGGGATAATTTTTTTCCCTTACTTTCTGTGACACAACTTGGTGTGATTCGAGATCTGACTCCTCAGTATTTTAAGTGAGTTGGGGTTTGGGTATGTGCAATAAGCTCCACAGTGTTTTTGATTTGAGCAGTTATAAGCTTACCAGCTCAATTGGTTACGTATATAAAAAGGAAAGCCACAAAGTTCGCGCATTTGAGACAGTTTCCAAGTGACGTCAGATTTTCAAATATCTGTGAAATAAAAATAATGTAAAATTATTAATTTTGTTTTTCTTATTTTCATTTTCTGTTGCACTGATTGAAACGTCATATGTCACAGATTAAGGCTCACTAATTGAATTGTTCAACAGATTGTCACTAATTGCAGCTTGTGAGACCTGCACATCTCACTGGGAATTCTTCCAGCAGTTTAAATAAAGCTCCGTTTAGCCGTCTGACTGATACACATGTTGATTGGATCCCGTGCGGCCTGCACCAGCATTTCTGTTTGTTTCTCACAGACAATGCATCGACAGGCATTCATCCGTCCAATAACTTACATTTATAATCCCATCCTCGCAGCCCTTTAGGTACCCAGTAAGTGCTTAGAATCAAGTAACATTGAGCAAAGCATGTAGTGGTTCTGATTACAACAACACACAACAAACAACAAACAAGCTTCCATTTATAAAGCGCCTTTCACGTCAAGACTGACAAATTGGTCAGTTAGGAAGTTAATTCGGGAGGTGACGAAAGCACAGACGAATTCACCAGCTGAATCAATGGTAAGGTACCGTTTGAGTAGGGCAATGTGGCGGACGAAAAATTGGTGGTCCAAATTATGGACCGCATGTGTCTAACGAAGGAAAATCCTGAGTTGATATTGACGCCAAAGTTGAGCACTGGTTCGATAAATCTATGGGTAGTGCGGGGAGGTTCATGAGGTCAGAGCCACAGGATGGAAGTTGTTAATCGGATCAAATGAGATTTGCATACAGCCAGCTAACATTTTGTTGGAAAAAGTGTCCGTTCATGCAGATTCTGATGTCCGCCAGACATTCCAAGAGAATATTGGCAAATCTGGAATCACAACTGGAGGAGGAGAAATAGATTAGTGTGTCATCTACTTACATGTGGAAGTTTACACCATGGAATGCGGATGACATCGCCAAGAGGGAACCTATAGGTAAATTTGAGGAGGGTATAATAGATGTAAACTTTTGGTACACGAAGGTGGACAGATCGAGGTGCAGAGAACAAGAGAATGCGGTTAGTTAGGTAGGATACGAAACAGACTAGTGCGATCCCACTGAGATGGACGATTGAATAGAAGTGACGGATTAGGATGGTGTGGTCGACTGTGTCCAGAGAGATCTAGAAGAACACGGAGAAAAAGGGAACTCAGAAAGAGAGGACGCAGTTTGTGACCTTGACCATCTCTGTGCAATGGATAGGGTGGAAACTCCTCACGGGTGGCTCGAGGAGTGTGTGGAGGGAGAGCTGCGAAAAATGCTTGTTAGCAGCAACGCATACCAGACCTTTGGCATGAAAGGGTAGGATTGAAATGTGTCAGTAGTGTGTGTGTTTCGATCCCATCACAACAGTCTTCGCCAGGCACCTTTTGCTTCCTTTTAGATATAGCAAACTTCGGACTCCCATCACATCATGTATCGCCAGGCTCCACTGGCTCCCTATCCTCCCAATAAACTATGTATCCCCATCACCCATGCCTCGCTAAGCACCAATATTTCCCTTTTAGCGCCTTGGGACGTCCAGTCGACGCGAAAGGCTTTATACAAAAGTAATGCTGTATCATGTTGTATTATAAACAACAAACTGCATATCACCATTTCCTCACCAGGCTCCACTGGCTCCCATTCAAGCACTCCAGGTACTATACCCCATTCAAAACGGTCCAAGCCTGATTCCACTTTCTCCCTTTCATTGAACGACTCGATTTTAAGATCCTTACAATGATTTTCAAATTCCTTCTTACCAGGTTACCTCCATACCTCTTCAACCGGCTGACACCATAACCCACGATTCATTGTCTCCGATCGACTGGCTCAATCATCCAGCTTCACGTTTTTGCCCGCTGTTCCAGCATCAGTGGCCACAATTTTAGCCACAGTATCCTTAGAATCTGAAACAATCTTCGTCTGTCACTCCGAATTTCCCTTGATATAGTAGTAATCTCGTCTTTGAGCGCTTCAATAACATTTACTGTAAAATTAGTTGACTACATATTTTGATGGCGAAAAGCGGCTCCAATTTCGCACAGCAGTGCATTGAGGGACCAAATTATTGTTAATTTCAAGGGATATTTACCCTTTAGAAAGGCGACCTACCATTCGATTAACAACTGAGTTTCTGCTTACAGTTTCTGCTTACAAGCGGGTGGAGTAAGGAAACTTGCCTAACATTTCGCCATGCCAGGTATCTGAGATGCCCAGGTCCTCAAGCTTGAGGAGCGAGTGCTCTATCCACTAAGTTGCACGACTCCATAAAACGATGACAGATAATGACTCTGATGAAGAACCGATTGCATTTATACACGCTTAACCATTTGAGACAAAATTGTTGGAACACTATAAAAAAAGCCTGTCAAATATAGTACAATATTAAACCTTTAAACTAAGAATTTGGAATCAATAATAAAATAAATTTATATAGCGCATTTAAATCCCAAAGCCGTGGACGTTGAGTGAATTGCAATGTGGAAAATGATACGAGTCAATTCAGTAATGTCTATCTATCACATTGATAGATGTTGTAGCTTGATAAATTGCCAAGGTAATTTGCTGGCGATTGCGGTCCTGTCCAGAGGAAAGTGTGGAATTTCAAACTGCATCACTCTCTTACCCGATAGCCTTCGCAACCGCAGATCTCCTGGTTGTGCTAATGGATATATTGGAAAACAAAATTGTTAGACTTTATTTCCTCTCAAGGTTTCTATCCTACACTCCAGTGTGCAGTGTCAGAGATGTGTTGCAGACTGCAGCTGGCTATGTTCTATGTGGTTCACTGTGGTTTTCAATTTCGATTGTCTCTCAGACATTTGCTGCGAGAAATTGAAAATAATATATCGTACGAAGAGGTCGGCAACAGTGGTGATTTCAACGCTCTTGTTTCCAGCTGCTCACTCAGCATTGCCTGTTACTTTGTTTTGCACCTTTGCATAAAAAATGATCATATTCCGTGGTATTTCGTCGTGAAACCAGGCTTTTACAATTTTCTCATCTGGAAAGGATGTGAAAAGCTTTCGCGTACTTTTATCCTCGTGGTTGATTTTGTTTAAATTTGCCTATTCAACGCCCTGTTTTTCAAGCAAACTATGATGGCCAGTGAAGCCCGCAGGAGGCTTCAGGCTCAGGGATGATGTTTATTATATATTCCTTGATATGGCAATGCTCCATCGTTTTACTCATCACCGTAGCCGGCAATTATTTAGTGCTGTGGATTATGTTTATTGTATATTCTTTAATACAGAAGCTCCCCAACTGTAGCTACCAGAAATGTTTGTGATAAAAACGCAAACTATTGTCACAGAAATCGCAATCATACTTCAAAGTTTGAGTTACTGTACCACTGCGTGTTTATTTATATGTTGAAACCGAGCAAGTTCAGAGAGGAGCTAATGATAGAATTTACACTTTTTGTGTAATGTTGGAATCATAATAGATGTTGTGAACGGGTTAACTTTTAAGTTAAGTGCGTTGTGGGCAGCTGGACTGAAACTCCCTGCACTTCCACGAGATAACGGACTGTCTCAAGGACATTGTGTATGTGTGCTGAGGCACGTATACCCCATGAGATGTTCACCTGAACCCAGCATGATTTGACCAGGTGATCTAATATCCGCACCATGATTGGATGAACATTGGTATAAGAGTTCCGATAACTTTGTGTACGGTGCCGTCTCGGGTCGCGGAGACAAAGATACGGGAGATGGAGCCGTCCCGGGTCGCGGAGACAAGGATACGGGAGATGGAGCCGTCCCGGGTCGCGGAGACAAGGATACGGGAGATGGAGCCGTCCCGGGTCGCGGAGACAAGGATACGGGAGATGGAGCCGTCCCGGGTCGCGGAGACAAGGATACGGGAGATGGAGCCGTCCCGGGTCGCGGAGACAAGGATACGGGAAGATGGAGCCGTCCCGGGTCGCGGAGACAAGGATACGGGAGATGGAGCCGTCCCGGGTCGCGGAGACAAGGCTACGGAGATGGAAGACTGAGAGCTGGAAACAGTAAGACTGAGGATATCAGATGGAAGATTGAAAGTTGAAAGCAAGAAGACTGAAAGCATGAAGAATCAAGCTTGTGTGCTGTAAAGACACAGGGTTGAACTCCTGAACTCGAGATATCTATAGTGGTGTTATTCTGTTATGAGGTCTGTTGATTGTACCGGCCTTTGGTTTGACCCATCGGGATATTGGGGAATAACGGACGAATAATTATGAAACAGTCTGATATCTGGTTAGAGGAATTGGCATTATTTCCTTACAGATTTGGCTGATTTTATTTTCTAACACTAAGAAACGTAACTCAATATCCATTCATATTTTTTAAAATTTATTCGCATAACATAACTAATTCCAGACGGCCTCATTCGCTTGACCTGTAAGGCAGACCAGTAACTTGCGGCAGGAAGACATCCCAATCAGAGCCTGTTAACCAAGCAAGCCACGGTCCACACTAACAGGACATTCTGCATGAGATCCTGCAACCTGGCTTTCGCGCACTGTAATAAGTCTTTCCTGATCCAAATCACAATAATAATAGTAATAATAATAATCCTCGCATTTCATATTGCGCTTTTCACGTCTGCTTGGCGTCTCAAAGCGCTTCACAGAATATGCTGTAAAGCGAATTGACTCTACATTTGTGGGCGTGACATTCTCTCCATCTTTCAGTTCACTTTGCTTCCTGTTTCTCACCCATCTCTCTGCCGCCTTGGATAGCGCTGAATAGACAATCCTTCCCCACCGCTCACTTACAGATCCCTGATTCTGTCCTATTCTAGTCTCACGATTTTCGCTCTCATCTCACCTATCCACGTTGGCTCTCAAAATGTGTTCTCCACTCGTCCTCGCACAGGTAAAAGTGCTCTTCCATAGGGTCCTATCCTCAATTTTCTCCTCTTTCTCTATGTTTGCTCTAACAGCGACGTCACGTGTAAGCACTGGGTTCACTTACACATGTCAATGGTATGATTCCGTCAAACAGTGCGGCGGCTTGAACCACTGCCACTGCACTTGCATCTGACTCAGGCTGAAAAACAAGGCGAGAGCAGAAGTCAAGGCGATAAGAGAGTGTGCAGATGAGAAATACAAAATGATACTAGGAATGAGTGGTTTGGCCTATGCGACTGTAGGAAGTGGGACATATTTCGTTGGAACAAATAAGATACGCGGTGACCTGATAGACGTCTTTGAAATGAATAAGGGATTTTGATTTAGTTCCACTTCAACACATTCCCTTTATCAGCTCAAACGTTTTCTCCACCCATCCACGCCAGGTCAACTGTGGTATACCTTAGGCCTCCATCCTTGGACCCCTCCTCTTCCTCATCTACATGCTCCATCTTGGCTGCACCTTTTGTTGACATGAGGTAAATTTCCACATGCATGTGCACGAGACACATATCTACTTCTCCTCCAGCTGTGACTCCAGGTCCGTCGATGCTCTCCCAGTTTGTCTACGAGGCACCATGGCCTGGAAGAGCGAAAACTTCCTACAAATCAATGTTGACAAGATGTAAGCCATACTCGTTGATTACTGTAAACATCTCCTGTCCTGCGGCTCTGAACGACTCCTCGGCCTAGCATTCAAACCGCATTTCTGAACCAATGCGCAACTCAGGAATCAGTTTCAACACACAGCTGTCATTCCTTCACAGCATAGAGGACGGAATGATCCCACCTCCGCCACATTACTTGCCTACCACTATACCTTACGACAGAAAAAGCCAAAATAATTGGTCATGCGTTGATCAACTTCAGCATGTACTTCTGAAATGCCATCTATGCAGCTCTCCTCAACTTCATTTTAGATAAAGCCTCCAAGTCTGGAAGATAGTGAAAATGTTACAGGATCCAGCTGGTTGAAAATCGCCCGCATACCCACCTGTATTGAACGTCACAGCCCCACCAAACTAGTATTAGACAGACTCCACTGGTTCCCTATCGCCGAGCGGATCGATTTCAAGATCCTTACACTCCTTTCCAAATTCCTGCATGCCCTGGCACATCCCTATCTCTCCGACCTGCTTACCGCTCCAACCTCAACCGGCTTCCTCTTCTCGACTGGCTCCAGCATTCTGCATGTCCCTCGCACAATCCGTTCCACCACTGGGGCCCTGCTTTCAACCGTAGGCCCCAAATCTAAGAAATAATCTTCCTGTGTCACTCCGCCTTGTGCCTTCCTACCCCATCTTTAGTTCGCGCCTAAACACATAGGACTGTGCATACGCTCCACCAGGCTCCCCCATCTCCGTGAGTGAGGTTCGCTGTATAAATGCATAAATGTATAAATGCATATTGCGCTTGTTAGTACAGCTTCAGTACAGGATTGTAGATTGTACAGATGGAAGAACGACAGTTTCTTGGTTCATTGGAACTTGCTGCTAGTTACACTAAACTCATATCTTTTCAAACTGCGATAAATATTATGCTTTGTCAGCCTGCCTCAGTGATAACACTCTCGTGTCTGAAGCAGAAAGTTGTGGTTTCAAGTTCCAGTCGGGTGCTTTAATCATATAGCCGTAGGTGACACCATAATGAAGTGCTGGGAATGATTGAATGAATGCAGTGCTTCATTGTCAGAGAAAGCAAAAGACCACAGGGATTGAACCGACAAGTCTCTGTATTAGAAAATAACTGCTACCAGGTGAGCCAGACTGACACCATCAATGTAGTTTAGGGTAGCTTCGAATTGCTCAAACAATTCTAAGAAGTTATACAGCATTGTAGCTGCAAATAAATTCCTGTAGCTGAGTGGATATAACTCTCTCCTCGCTATCTAGAAGATCGACGTTTAATTCAAGGGCATGACAAAACCTCAGCCATGTTTCCTTACTCGGCACACCTCCGTTTTCCAAGCATTAAGAGAGCTTTCCAGGCTGGTTGTAATGGGGGATGGGAGGGAGCGATATTCGCTTTTTTTACTGTAACTGCTGTCAAGTGATTTGGTTCTTCTCAATCAAGCGATAAGGCGCCATATTGAACACAACGATTATTAAATTATGAAATACTTCTGGGCCAGTGCCAAAATTATTGATGAAGAGCTGCGCATGCAGCTGCAAAGAATTATGTAATATCTTCTTTGATATGTTTCCTTATCACGTTGTTCAGCTGTCTCAGAGAGTTTCGAGCTTTTATGGAGTATAGTTTCGTGGAGTGCAGAACAGTGGCAGAGTTTGAGCTTTGAACTCTCATTCATTTTCATTCATCCTCAGTCATCACAATATGCCAGCAGCCAGCATGTCAACCTTCCCATCTTCCCTCCACATGCTGCAGATTATGTGGATCTCTGCAGCTCGTGTACTCTCTCGCACCTCTTTCCGTGACCCCAACACACTCACCCTTTGCAGACTCCACTGGGTTCCCATCCCTAAGCATCGCGTTCAAAATTTTTGTGCTCACATTCAATGCTCTCCATGGTCTTGCCACCTCCTACATCTCCGAAAAGCTAACCAACCCCTTGTGAATCTGCCCACTCCTTCTGTTCAGCAGACTCCGGCCTGTTCCATGTCACCGCATTCGACATGCACCATGTTGGTAGGTCCTTCAGTCACTCTGCCCCCAATCGTAGTCTGATGGCTGAGGATGAATGAAATCCGTCCCACATTCCCTTCGCCTCGCTCCCTGCTTTCGTTGCTTCAATGCTTGCCTCAAATCCCTCTTCTTCGACCGTGCCTTCGGCCCTCCTCCCACTATCTCTTCCCTCCACCCTCCCTGATCCCAATTGTCCCAAATCACCCAGCTCGAGTCCTAATCCGTGACTGTTCATCGCCTTCCTACGTCCTCGTGATGTGAAAGGCGCTTTACCTGTCATCTTGTGGAGAACCAGGGGAAAGGAGGTGAACATGCAAGGTTCAAAGATAAAAAGAAGGGATAAATGATCAAATAAATTTAATTGCTGAATCCATGGCTGTTTGTGGGACGTTGCTGTGCGCGAAAGTCTTTGCTTGTTTGCCCAAAAAATACGGAGCTACTGTCCAGTATAATGTATCCTGTGAAGCACTCTGTGGACACCCTCCCGCTGCGAAAGCTGCTTCATCAAATTCAAGCATTATTATCAGTATTATTAATCTTTTTATTGTTATGTGTTGTTCCCGTTTTTATTTCAATGTCCAGTTTATGTGCAGCGCAATTTAGTTTAAGAAAGGGATAATTTTTTTCCCTTACTTTCTGTGACACAACTTGGTGTGATTCGAGATCTGACTCCTCAGTATTTTAAGTGAGTTGGGGTTTGGGTATGTGCAATAAGCTCCACAGTGTTTTTGATTTGAGCAGTTATAAGCTTACCAGCTCAATTGGTTACGTATATAAAAAGGAAAGCCACAAAGTTTCGCGCATTTGAGACAGTTTCCAAGTGACGTCAGATTTTCAAATATCTGTGAAATAAAAATAATGTAAAATTATTAATTTTGTTTTTCTTATTTTCATTTTCTGTTGCACTGATTGAAACGTCATATGTCACAGATTAAGGCTCACTAATTGAATTGTTCAACAGATTGTCACTAATTGCAGCTTGTGAGACCTGCACATCTCACTGGGAATTCTTCCAGCAGTTTAAATAAAGCTCCGTTTAGCCGTCTGACTGATACACTGTTGATTGGATCCCGTGCGGCCTGCACCAGCATTTCTGTTTGTTTCTCACAGACAATGCATCGACAGGCATTCATCCGTCCAATAACTTACATTTATAATCCCATCCTCGCAGCCCTTTAGGTACCCAGTAAGTGCTTAGAATCAAGTAACATTGAGCAAAGCATGTAGCGGTTCTGATTACAACAACAACAACAACAACAACAAGCTTCCATTTATAAAGCGCCTTTCACGTCAGGAGGACGTCCCAAGGCGCTGCACAGTTGGGCCATGACCCGAGCAGGGGGGAAATGGTCAGGGTGAGGGGAGGGAAGGAAGGGAGCGAGGAGGGGAGAAATGGTCAGGGTGAGGGGAGGGAAGGGAGGGAGCGAGGAGCGGGGAAATGGTCAGGGTGATGGGAGGGAAGGGAGGGAGCGAGGAGGGGGAAGAGAGTCGAGAGGATAGCTGAAGGCACGGTCAAAGAGAAAGGTTTTGAGACCGGCCTTGAAGGAGGAAAGGGAGGAAGCAAGGCGAAGGCACTGGGGGATAGTGTTCCAGAGCCTCGGGGCTGAGAGGCTGAAGGCCCGACCACCGATGGTAGGGCGGTTGGGGCGGGGGACGTGGAGCAGATCGGAGCCAGAGGAACGGAGGGTACGGGCAGGTAGGTAGGGGGATAGTAGGTTGGAGAGGTAGGAGGGAGCCAGGCCGTGAATGGCCTTGTAGGTGAGGATGAGGAACTTGAAATCAATCCTCTGGGGGATGGGGAGCCAGTGGAGGCGAGCGAGGGTGGGAGTGATGTGGTCCCGAAGCCTGGTGCGGTACAGTAAACGAGCTGCAGAGTTCTGACTGACCTGCAGCTTGTGGAGCGAGGTGGCGGGAAGGCCGGCGAGTAGATAATTCCCATAGTCCAGCCTTGAGGTGCAAAGTAAATTTGGAGAAACCCACTATCAGAAAAGTGGTGGATTCAATGCCAACAAGATAAAAGGATGAGTTGTGTGCCTAGTTGCTCCGATGCAGAGATAATAATGGACTTGAACAATGTGTGGCAGAAGGCTGGACAGGTCAGTGTTCTCATCTGGAGTTCCAATGATATTTGGAAGTCAAGCAAGTGTCCGAAGTTACGCATAATCTCTGTCAGATGCGGTGAACCTCCAAGCAGTTTGACATTTCGATTCCTGAGGCGCTTAAGGGAGCCAAACAGGAGAGGGCCTGAACTGTTGAGGTTCAACTGAGGAAGGTTCCAGCTGATTACTTCGCCTTCCATCTACTTGCCCCTAACTGACTGTGTGCTATGTTGCATCATGCTATTTCCTAAAACAGAACTGTCTAAACTGCTTTTGAACAAATCAACATGCAGTGGTTCAACGGTCTCCCGAGGGAAACTGTTGCAAAGGTTTACTCAATCGCTGAAATAATGTATCTGTAGATTTCAAATCCTGCAGACAGATTGCATAAAGCAAATCCCGGAGAAAATTTCAATAAGTGAGGGCTTAATTGTATCTGTGCGATTGATGGCCACGACACTTGGAAAAAATCCCTGCATTTGTTTGAATGGTGCCATGGGATATTTTAACATCCAGCACAACAGCCAGCTGCCACCCCAGTTTAGCATCTCATTCAAAGGTCGTCACCTGCTACAACGTCATGCATCCCCAGGAATATATTGTCCCAAAGTCATCTGACTCAGAGGAGAGAGTTTTGCCACTGAGTCAGGCTGATACTTTTGCAGCTGATAAAGCAATTCATAACCAGGTGTATCTAATGTAAGGAAGTCACTTTTGAAATGTATGTAGTATAATTCACTCTGGCAAGTATTTCACTTTTGGCTGGTTAACTTTCAACAGTAACGTCAGCAGCCACACTGGGGTTTCAGAGCCTTAGTTCTGCCCATGCTGCAACCAATTAGTTTATCAGGGTGCTTGTCCCCATTGAGATCGTGTGCCTTCTTTTCCAGACAGGGGAATTTCATATGGATGTGGGAATATAAATAGATCTCTCAGATAATTTAAATACTTTAACAGCTATTTGCATTTGCACATGTTATTTGTTCAACCAAGCTTATCGATTCTCGATGCTCTTGGAGTTCCTGGCAAGTGGTTTAACCAAGTCATAATTTAATTTCTCGTGCAGTAAAATTTGAGTCGACTTAGTTTTTCAACTCACTGCCATCTGAATCAGATTTGTGGGGTTAATCCCGTGTCCGGACATTGACACCACACTGGAAGCTGATAATCAACAACAACCACAAATGGCATTTGCATCATATCGTTCACACACTGTAAGGTGTAAAAAATTACATACAGTGCAAGACTGTAGCGTGCCCCACAGAGGGCAGTGTCTCGGTGGTTTACATTCAGTGATGGAGCGCAGCTCCCTTCACACAAGGCTGCATATTAGACAAGACATAAAGTGATACACAGTGTCACCCCTCACGATAATAGTATAGAGAACCTATGTTATCCATTTTGTAACTGCATTCATTACTCTCTATATGTTCGATATCTATCAATGGGCAATGTTCAAATTCATACAAATTTTCTAAAGTTGAATACAGATATTTTTTTTGACGAGGTAATTGTCTCTGTCGGTTATCTGTTCTCACGTTTCTCTGTGTATGTTTCTCTCTCCCTCTCAATCTCCCTCCCTCCCTCCCTCCTTCCCTCCCTCCCCCTCTCTCTCTCTCTCTCTCTCCCTCCACCCCCCACCCACAACCCCTCTCTCTTTCTCTCTCTCTCTCTCTCTCTCTCTCTCTCTATGTCTCGCGCTAGCTCAATCTCTGTCTCTCTCATTTTATCTGTGTAACTCTCTGCGTGGTGGTCGAAAGAGAGGCAAGTTTGACTCAATTTTTCTTCACGTATACAAAATTGGGATGTGTGTTTGCAGAGGTAACATGTACTGAAGCAGAAATTCCAAGGCTTTCAGTTGATCAGCAAAATGTAAACTGTATTAACGGATCATTATTTATGAGTTGTTTAATGGAATAATTTGTCTGATCATTTCTCTTTCTCTATCTGTAGCTAATATAACGGCAGTAGTGATCCTATCTAGCGGGAGCTGAGGTCTCTCCAAATGCATCACTCACTATCTGATGTCCATGTCAGTAATTGAGCAGATTGTGGTTATTATATCGGTGATTTTCAGTCGCATTATTCACTTTTACATCCCACATTCGTTCGTACACAGAAGTCCAGCTTGCATACTGCTAAATGTACTGGATTTGGCAACAAGGGCAATTTCTGTCTGGTTAACTGTGGCTTTCACCGTTGATCGATATGTCGCTATCTGTTGCCAAAATCTGAAAACAAAGCTTTGCACCAAATAAAAGCTTGTAAAGTTATAGAGATATTGAGTATATTTTTCTTTCTGCAAAATATTCCCTGGTATTTTGCGTATGAACCAATGTTCATAATCGACAATATACCGTGGGGATGTACGACGGGAAAAAAAACTTTCCCATTTCTCTCCCATGGATATTGTTTGACATGCTCAACATTAGTTTAACCCCATTTCTCCCATTCGTTCTGGTTTTGCTGCTCAACGCACTGACCATCAGACACATTCTGGTGGCCAGCCGAGCCCGCAGCAGATTGCGGGGACACAATGATGGGGACAGGAATAGAGGAGCGAGTGACAGTGATCCAGAGCTGAGGAAAAGAAAACAAACCATTATTCTAATCTTTGCCAATTTTATATTATTATGGATCACATATGTTTTATATTACTTACACTGGAGGATTCCAAAAAAATATTAGTTCAAAGCGACGGGTGACCCTGCGTATATTATCTGGCGAACTGGCTTCATGCTGCAGCTTTTTAGCTCCTGTACAAACAATTGTATATGTGCGGTTACCCAGACTAAATTCAAGGAGGAGATTAAGAAAGCGGTGAAGTTTCCTTTCGTGCTAATTCGTAGATTATATCGTTGACAAACTTTGACAGTGGTATGTGAATTATTGTGAATCGACAAACTCTGCGATCGGGTTAATCATGTGTTTGTATTAGACTTTCCGTCTACAGTGCCGGCATGTATGTGTGTGTGTGTGTGTGTGTTTGTGTGCGTGCGCGAGCGTGTCTCACTATACGTGATTGTGTGCGCGTTTATGTGTCTGTGTGCACGTGTGTGTTGTACCTCTGTGTGGATGCGTTTTGTGATTGTGCGTATGTGATTTTCTCTGTGTTTGTATCTCTGTGTGTGTCTCTATATATGAATATACTAGTGTGTGTTTGTCTGTGTGAGTGGGAGAGACAAAAAGTGGGTTAATGCCTTATGTAATGCGGGCGGGTAATTATTCATGTGTCTGAGTGTGTGTGTGTATGTGTGCGTGAGCGATTGCAAAGGATATCGCTTTAAGAAGTAAATGACATATTGAGACTATGACAGAAATTAATAACGAAACATTGGATTGGGACAAACTGTTTGTTCTGTTAATGGATTGGCGTATTGGAGATGATAATAAACACATTTTGCTAAGCAACATTTGCTTTGGATTGAGGGCTATTTTCTTTATGCAGAACAATCCTTGATATTTGTTATTTGAACAATATACAACATGGGGGTCAATATGTAAAAAAANCATAAAATTTCTCTCACACGTTTAACCAGTTTAATCTGATGATACCCGCGACTCTATCATTTCTTCTCATTACGTTTGCATAACATTGTTTAAACTTTATCGTTCTTTACAAAATGACAAATTTAGAAAAAGAGGGCGACGTATGTCAACAACAACAACAAGATTACATTTCTATAGCGCCTTTCACTTCGGGAAGACATAACAAGAAGCTGGACAGAATACAGCCTTTCAAACCCGAGCTGGGGACAGTGGGGAGAGGGGAGAGGAAGAGAAGTGGATGATAGCATGGTCGAAGAGGAGGTCTTGAATCGGGACGTGGATGAGGCTAAGGAGGGGGCGAGGCGGAGTGACCGATGATGGAATTTCAGAGTTTGGGGGCAGAGTGCCTGAAGGCTCTCCCGCCAATAGCGTCAGAGGTAGAGCGCATGCTATGAGGGATCAAGTTCAATCTCCGATGTCTTCACGGGTTGTGCGTGAAACTTATGCTGATGCTTTGGGAAATTTTCATTATCATTTTTAATTTCACACTGATATTATGTTCCTCCACACAACATTGTGCAGCAAAGCACAGTAGAGTATGAATCAAAATAACTGAACAGGCCTCAATATTAACCTCAGAGATCCAACGTGTTTATCATCTCTTGATTTCACGCTCTCATTAAGCTTCACATTCCAGCAGCAATAATTAATCCTTAATTAATTAGATTTGTAATGAGAATGCTGGAATAAGAGCCCAGCCTGCTCAATATCACAAAAACGACAACAACAAATGATTTTTTGAAGTGCTGGAAGCCGAAACCCAAGGCAAAACCGCTTTATACTTGTATGTTAATTTCTGGGTCTCATCAGTTTGTTAATATATCATTTTGCTTGGAGAATTTCCGTACAGATATCTAGAAAGGTTACCCATATTGTCAGATCTACTTTTGGTAGAATATTTACCTAGTGAAAACAGAAACTGTCTGTTATTGTCAATCTTAGTACGGAATGTCGAAATGCTACCTTGAAACATGAAGCTCAACATCTTCACGCAAAAGCTCTCCCGAAAAAGCAATTTCAGCGCCTACAAAATCACGTGATCATCTTGTATTCAGTAACTGACAAGGCAATAATTTCGCATGAAGTCTTTTATGTGTATACACACATATAGATATACGATATAAGACCCTACACTTACAATAAATTGATGCATTTGTTTCGAGTTATTTCACTGTTTGAGTCCTGGTTATTTTTAAGTGTTTCACGGCCTGTGATCATCCCAACGCTGTCATTCTCAGTCGCAGAAATCCCTCATTAGCCTCTGATGGAAAAATAAGAGAGGTCTGACATATAAATTGTGACATGTGAACATCTGACTGTTCAAGAGTTTCATGAAGAATCACAGTCACCAAATTTACTCACCACCATCTACTCAATCCGCTGCCGCTGGTGAGGATTTTTGACAAAAAGATGTGTCAGACTCCAAATTGTCTCCGCCTCCAGCAATAGGTCAATATTGTCCGAAACTTCTCTCTCTGCAGCTTTCCCTGTTTAACACAGAGCCATTTCACTGATGCTGGATTTTGTGAATGGGATGGTGAAAGCATCTCCTCTGTAATACAGTAGCACAGGAACATAAAAGAGTACTGATTGGAGACATTTCTTATTTACCATAACTAAATTTTAGAGCAGGTTTAGAATTATGAGAAAGTACAAAAATGAAAGTTATTGGATGGTAACCAAGAACAATTTTCAGGACTTTCATGACAAGAATCGAAACCGACATCTTCTGATTTCGTTCATGTTCTCCGAAGTCAGACGCTTATCCGTTGGGCCACGTTAAATGCATCAACGTCATGTGAAAGGCTACTTCCAATTATTTTGTTTAATTTGATGTTGTTTTTGTCTGACGCTCAGCGAAAATGGAAATCAAAAGGAACCATAAGTGTTTTGTAATTGCATCAACACCATCGTCGGGTCATTTTCCATTTAACAACGCATAACTCTCATTTCTATAATGTCAGTCACCACGATCTCTGTAAAGTGAAAGGAAGTGGAGGAAACGAAACTCACTGAAATCGGTCTGAATAAATAATCTCAATTCACGAAATAGTATGTTCTTTAAAGCGCTTTGAGACGTCCAAACGACATGGTAAGTCATGATATGCCACACGCAATGAGGAGAATTATTACTGTTATTTTTATTATTATTATTTAATGCGGTCATAGTCCCGAGTGTTGAGGGCAAGGGAAATGTAGTTTGTTTTCAGCAGCAAATATGAGTTAGGGTTAAAATTCTGTACCTCCAATAGAAGAAGCATTTAATTTTACTGATTTGTTAAGTGTCTGTATTCCCCAATTGCATTATGTAATAAAACCCTGACCTTCTCGGAAACCTAATTTTACTGATTTTACTGTCGATCTCGTGGCGCAACGGCACGGTTTATGAATGTACAACAGAGGCCTGTGACCAAATCATGTCGATGTCAATGTCTGCATTCATAACAGGAAAATCGATAAACTGGTCGATCTTGTTTGCTGATGTTAAAGTTATAGCAACGAAAATACCGTAACATCACTGCTGTGATTTCTCATTTTGAAAGGCAAAGCGTGAAATAAGTTTGAACACAAATAAACTTTATATTGCAGATTTGCTGTGAACAGTGAAGGAAGTTCATCTCCTATGAATCCCAGCCTTTCTCTGTGTCTTCTTTATTCCTTTCTTTGTTTTATGTTGAGATGGCGATGACATTTATGAAAAACAAAGAAAAGATTGCTCAACAGGAATGGCAAAAATGTTGGATAAAGGTTCAACCTGACAGATTTGAAGTACTGACCTAAAATAACTTGTATTCATGATATTATGAAGGAAACCTTATAGTCAGGAAATTTTCACATTAGTCAAACACAACACCTCATGACCTCCAATGTGATAACAAAGTATCCCAACATATGAAATACAAGGTATCAAATCAACTCTCTTTTTGGAACGGGTTTGACAATAGACAATTATTATACACAAGGAAAACCTTCGTCGGAACAGTGGCACAACTGAAAGAGAGAGAAATATTCGAAGTCGGCAGGATTTCAACCTTCGCGGGAAGTTTCCCAGTGGATTTCTAATCCATCGTCTTAACCACTCGGCCAAGAATACGGGCAATTTTTTACGGAAATTTTTTGGAGAAAATCTTGTCTGCACTTGAATACTTTATTTTTTTTCACTAATTATCGTTGTCTTCCGATTTGCTTTGAACCTTTGTATTTCATGAAGTGGGATAATGTGCTATCATATTGTCGAGACTATTACAACACCTTAATAAGATATTGTTAACTTACAGGTGTTATGACAGGGTATTTTTTGGGGGAACGCTAATCCAATTTTGCCACGATTAGCAAGCATGAATTGAATGTGAACTTTAACATGGGGATTTTGGTACCAGCAGCATAATAAAATCACTCCAGTTAAAGTTCCACAAGGGAATGCTTTGTGATTTTATCTGGTTGAACTCCACCAGTTTCCCAACGCACAGTCTCAGCCTTGGCTCTTCCTGAGCTGGTCCAACTATTGTCTGAAATTAGGTAAACAGGAAGCGTAGATATTATGGAATTTTCAAACTTGTTATAATCAGGATAATGGGTTTCTCACATACGGCCTTTCAAATGCAGGACGAATTGGAGCCGAGATGAGATGTGGAATACACAAGTTAGAAAAGTTTCACTGAAGTTTCGCTGCATTTAATTACCATGTTTTGTTTCTGATAATATTTAATAAGTTGTCACCATGCTCACACTTATCTTGGAAAAAAGAAACAGAAACAGTTTTGTATAAAAATTGCGGTAATAATCTCACATATAGTATCACCAGTTTGTTATAATGGAATACGTGCATAAACATTTTTATGTACTGCGTTCTACAGCCCACCAAAAAGGAAAAGTAACGTCCGAACAGGGACTTGAAATCTGACTCGCAGATTGCCATTAAATTGATCACATTAAAAGTCTGATGCTCCAGCAACTGAGCTCTCTGACTCCATGATCTCTGCATAACGAGTATTTTCTCTGCATTGTACACCTCGTCACTTTATAACAGCCCTCACCTCTCCATAACACGCCTGCTTTCTGAATAACAGGCCTGTTCTCTCTACAACATGGTCCGTCTCTGTATATCAGGCCTTTTCTCTGCATAACTGACTGTAATAATCAAGACTGCTTAGATGAGGGATAAGGGACATAGAATGTGGATAGTGAATGTCATGGATATTTTGCACAAGGCTATCCTCTCTCTAACTAGCTTGGTTCGCTGGGAAAACTAATGGATTTTTGGTGAGGGGTTCACACATTTTTGGCGTTGGTTAAAATTGTCTCCTCCACTTCTGAAATGCAAGCACTAATTGCCGTGGAAAATACTAGGAAATCTTGAGAGCAAATGTAGTCCATTAGTCTCATGAGGTAAGTGTCAAATCAGATACAACGCGTCCGCATCTGCTGGATTATGTTTATTCTATCGACTGGAACTCAGGATGGGGAGAGCGGAAAGATGATTGAAACCGTGGTAAAGCTGGCTGGGGAACGGGAAGCCTGGAGAATGAGATAGAGTGGCTTTTTCGGACAGCAGAATTCCTGAAGAAAGTTAGACGGCTGTTCATAGGAACATAGGAATTCGGAGTATTCGGCCCCTCGAGACGGCCACGCCATTGGATAATATAATGGTTGATCTTCTAACGTAACACCATCTGCCCGATTTACCCCATATCCCATCATCTCTCTATCCTTCAGAAATCTATCCTATACTGTTGTGTATTTGGGAGAATGTAACTCTGTAACTTCAGATGTTTCTATTCACTTCAGAAAATATAACATCGGTAAGTGTGCACAGTAACCATCACCGTTTCTAAAACGACTGGACAATTGCTGTTAAGATCACAGTATTAACAATCGCCCAAAATGCAAGCATCGTCCACCAGTGTCTGCCAATAGAAGAGTGAAATTGTTTTAAAAGTGTCAATATTACAAGGCCTGTGATTATAACAATAGCAGGAAATAAAAGTGAAGGAAACTATCTCCATGTGCATCGAGCCTCCAACACAGACAATTGTCAAACAACACCTTTGTACCATTTCATTCGGTTCACACCAATATATTTGATTTAAATTAATTTAAGTGGATCTGGTTTCTAGAAAGACACAAGGCTTAAAACCCCCTCCCCGTTGGGGAAATGAACCCTGGTCTCCCGCGTGACAGTTGGGGATAGTAACCACTATACTATCGAGGACTCACAATGATTCCATTCACAAAATACAAAGAGCATCATCAGAGACGCCCCACCGCTCATACTGAAGACTGTCAATTCCATAAGAAAAAGTGGCTGGTAATAATCTGTCATTGACTGAATAACAAGGATA